>NC_056727.1:152429662-152612162 GCF_019279795.1 Protopterus annectens | reverse complement strand
TTTCTTGAACAGGCTGAAGAGTTGAATCTGCACCATGTATGATGTTCCAGTTGCAAAGATTGTTAGGACTTATACTGCTGAAATATTCTTGGCTTTGTGACAAATGTGTAAAATGACGACAGACTACACCTTAACATGCCACGTCTCTTCTGCACTAAATCATTATTATGCTACTGGCTGTAACGTACATCTTATGAAATGTAAAAATTGTCATTACTGTGATAAAGCCTGATGGCTGTATTCTCCCTTGCCTCACTGTTTTGTGACTTCCCTGTCGAATCAAGAAAATTAAGGCTGTGAAGTAACATTTCCTATGTGGTGTGTTGACATAATTCACGTCTGTGAAATGGTTTTGGCATAGTGACATGGGTTCAAATCCAGAAGTATGTAAAAGTCAAATTTAATGTTTTATTTATATTACTATTATGTGTGTAGTGTTGTCTACATGTCTTTGTAACCAAGTTTTATCCTGCTTATGTTTCATTCATGGTTATACTTTCCAACCCCTGCTTTCTTCCTATTTGAAATACTTGATTGCACATAGCAAGACAGATTACTTATCAGAAAAACATAACATTAACATATCTCAAGGATGTTAAAAAATGATCCAGAAAAAAAATTATAAAATTATTTGTGTGTCTATCACTGCCTCCATGTGTGTGTTCATACTTCTGTATTATCATTTTTTATTGTTTCATATTTATTAGGCTAATGGATGTAATGTCCACATTATATGATTTTACAGTTGCCATGAGGGCAATTAAGATAATACATACATTCTCCTTTGCCTCAATCTCTTGTCATATTTGAATTCTGGGAAGCTGGAGTTCATATGTGGTATGATTAGGTAATACTCAGGTGTGTACATTTTTCTTGGAATACTGACAAATTACGAATCCCAATGTTTGGCAAAGTGTTTTTGAATGTTTAGTATGACTCATGTGGGACTGACTGTTGACTACACATTTTCTTAAGAAAATATTATCCTGCCACTGTAGTAATGTGCTCTCTTCCTATTATGAACACCCTGCTGTACAGACCTTGCTTGAATAATTATGATGATAAAGTGAAAAATTACACAGAACAAATAAGTGCAAAAATGAACCATAAACTAATAACTTAGTATGCAAATATGTGTATTCCTGTCATCAACTGTCCACTTCTTCCTACTCTTCTGTTTCATCAAATAAACCTCCTTGGTTTCCATACTGCATGTTTCCATCATCAATAACATGCGTGGTCTCTCATGTGCTTTATAATACACCTTTTTATACATATAAGGACTGAAGAACTGCAACTGTAATGACAATTGTGTAAATCATGACACCTGAAACATGACCATGACACGTCTTTTCTGTATTCCATCAAATTTAGACATGGTTGTGCGAAGGTCAGCTCAGAGTACCATAGACTAATGCTAATTCTCATTCTAAGTTCAATACCTCAAGATATGAATATGCATGTGCTAATACATTGCCATCAGCCATGCAAATTTGCTTGTTAGTGGTGCACTTCAGGGATAAAATTAAAATATTTACAACAAATATATCTTTGAGTAGGTTGCACAACTACTCTATGTCTTTATGGAATTTTGAAACCAAGGTATCAGGATTTCAGAGTGACATTGACTCAATGAAGTCCACCTGTTAATGTATGGCTTCACTCCAAAGGTTACACTTGGAGGTATATTACAATGGCGTGTAACCTTTATCACACATAATCCATCACTGTTATTTAGAAGTGCACTGCTATATTTAGGAAATGTCTGTCCATACTGTCAATGTGCATAATACAAGCATGAAACAAGACAACTGACTGTGACACAATACATAGTTACTATTTGCATGCAATCATCCAGGGACAAAATGTCATGAATGCTTTCTTGACAATCCACTGTTTTATAATTGTGATTGCCATAGACTGTCCATACCGTGAAACAGGTACAAGTCCCTCACAGTAATGCAATGTATATGACTGACATTATGTAAATCTTAGAAGAGGTATGTCATTACCCAGGACAAGCACAGTGCTGTTGCATTGACCTGTCCAGACACATACATTTTTCCTAAAATCTGTGATGCGCAGCAGCTGATGTTCCAAACACTGAAGTTTTACTAATTACAAATGTGCATTTTCACATCATTAAAGTCAAGTTCCTCTTGTGCTGAATTTGATTCGTACTATGTTCTCTAGATTCTGTAATTAGGTAGGTAGGAGGTTCACTTTTCAAAGCAGTGAATGTGTGTGTGTGTGTGTGTGTGTGTGTGTGTGTGTGTGTGTGTGTGTGTGTGTGTGTGTGTGTGTGTGTGTATGGTTCTAGTGACAAGTAAGTAAACACCCAACAACAGGTGTGCTGGGTGGAGGCCCACTCAGGACAAGAATTTAACTTTGGACACAGCTCCCTCTGCATTTTATTCTACTTTTAACACAAACATCCTCTCTGCAACACAAAGATGAGGTCATCATGTCAAAGGTGCACTCTCTACTTTAAAGAGTCAGGCTTCTACTGTGGCACTTATTGCTAATTCTGTGTTGTCTAAATTATATAATTAGACATAGCAGGTTCAAATCTCACAGTGGTGAGCTGGAGTGTGTGCCTACAATGTTAGGTGCATATAGCTTCCTGAACTGATATGGTGTGTCAACTTCTAGTAATGAGAAACTTTTAACCTGAGAGAGTATTTCTCCATGTCCATATTCAACTTTTACCACTAACATCTCTGCAACACGCTGCTTAGGTCAAACTTTCATAAATGCAGTCTCTTGCTATAAAAATCAGACTTTTCCTGTGGTGCTTGTGACTAACATTCTGTTCTTTAGATTGTGTAGTTAGATAAGTAGGGGGTACAACTCTACCATTAAATAGCTAATACGACTGTGTGTAATGTCATGTACAACTGTGTCTGTGACAACCCCCCTTATGTAAACTTCCACTTAAGAGATGTATTTTTCACTGGCAGAGGGCTATTTACCCTATAAGTTTGTATTAGACCCAGGTAATGTCCAGTTTTGGAAATACAATTGTTACATCAAGCTAGCAAAAATGAAATACATGGCAGCATTAGTTATCCTGTGGTGCTGGCTGTTGATATGGTGATGTCTAGACTGCATAAGTACAGAGAGAAGAGATAAAGAAGTATGAATCCAGCAATGACTGACTACTGTGTGTGCCTGTTTTTCTGTTGTACTGTGTTGAGAAGGCTTCTAAAGAGTGTAGCTGTGTTTTGTTACTTTACACTTCAACCACCTTTTTACTTTTTTAGAACATCAACGTATTAAAGAATATTGATGTCATCCATTTAAATGTACACTGTCACAGTTGTAAAATAAACATCTTGAGTAGCGAGTGTGATTCAGGCTACATTCTGCACATTGTGATCTAAAGTAGTCCGTTCAAATCCAGCCATTACTCCTTAAACTCAGTTGTATCAGTATGACTGTGAACGTGCATCTAGGTAACAGTGTTGTTACCCAGCTATCTGATGTGTGCATGTATAGCTGGGGATTCCTATTAGAAGAATTTATGTTCATTTTTCACATAGAAATAATGTATTGGATAATAATGATGCTATGGTATAACATACAGCTTTCCTACTAAGGATTTTCCTGTGGTGTGAGGACATCAGACAATGTTCTGAATGATGTTGCCTTAGTAAGGTATGTGTTCGAAACTATGATTATCCAAACACTGTGCATAATTGCCATTTTCCACTTACAGTGACAACCGCATTATGCACTACTTGTGTCTGGGTATATGTAGCAGCAGCAATATTGTTTGAGAAACAGACATATAGCAAAAGTCTTTTAAAGAAATTACAGGTACATATATCCCTTGCAGCAATAACATAATGTCATGGATCCAAAGACCCAAATATCTCACAACTGTAGCAACACTTGCACCATGGCATGTTCATTCTTTACAATATCATGTAGTTTCTGTTAGCACATAGGTGCTCAAAGCCCACATTGACTGATCGTAAACATTGTGTGTTCTAATGCTGTTATGCAACAATTGCATCCACAACTATTATAGTGTGTATAGTTGCAGTGGGGAGAAATATCCCCCACCCCTTTCATCTCATGCAAATTGTTTGCAACACAATATTATGATATAATTACTTCACTTAGGTAGAGTCTCATATCTTTGCTAAAACTTCCCCTGTGGAGCATGTGATTCATCCACATGTAGTTAGTCAGTGGGCTTACATAGTTGGCTGTTCAAATCCAGCAAAGGGCAACATTATATGAATGTACTAACATTATACAAACAACACAGCATGAAGTTATTATTCTCATTTTTTTTTTTACTTTAGAGAAAGAAATATAAAGTCATTTTGTAATTTCCAGTCAGTGAAACAGTTGTTCAACAAATATGGTATAACCAATCCTGCAGCACATGCATTGAGTAATGACATATATGGCATATCTATACAGATAGAGTGTCAATTCAGGGACAATGTTGTAAAAAGCAACAGGAACAGCTTCACTGGCTGAGAAACATTAATATTTCACACCTCACAGTTGTGAGAACATTAACATAGTTACCTCCTTGTCATCTGACAAAATATTACTGTACAAATTTTCTTCAAACGTACTTTATTACTTCTCACATTAATTTCATTTATATGTGATGAGATACAGTGCTATGTCATCTGGCAGATGCAGTCAATACACAGCTCTGTAGAATGTGTAGTATGACAAGTAGGGGTTTGAGTCAAGTGACCTCTGTCTGCCAGTTAGCTATGTCAGATAGGAGTGGCTTAGGCAAAAAAAGCATTTATGGAACAGTGAGAGGGCAACAATTTTAAGGCATCACCTTCCATGGTACGGGATCCATATCCATTACAATTGGGAAATGCTGTAAGCTGATCAGGTGTGTTCAGCATGACACACACAATATGCCTATTTCAGTTGTGTCACAGGTTGATGCACATCTTTCTGATATTTGTCCTGGCATGTATTTAAGTCTGGCAAGATATAAATGTTGCATATGTCACTAATTGTTCACAGACATTACTTAATTTCCATATAAGAATGCACTGTATTGCATATCTTCCTCCAAATGTTTATGTATTACTCTAATTGCTTTCTTTACACTGTACAGCTTTATAGGACATGATCACTGACATAACATGTTTTACTGTATGGCATTATGCAAGATTATCATAAAGTGTGACTGGGCCTATGTTAGGACACTTTCTTGTGTGTATCTGTTGTTTACATGCTGTTGTGGAAGTATTCGCTGTAATTTCTTCTGAGCATGCCCACTATATTCATGTAGTAGCTGCTCTCCATTTAAAAATGGAAACCTTGAACTACTGCATTTGTCATTTGTGTATTTTGAGTTTTGTTATAGTACTGTTTGGGATGCACATGAATATAAAACACATGTTTGTCTAATAGATGTGTCAAGGTAATATGCCCTCTGTCTATAGTTGTCAAATGACAACAAATAGTAAAACATGTCACTTTCTGATGTGCATGGTACAACAGCTGTATGCCTCATCTCTTCTTGTTTATAAATGATGATGTGGAGAATGCAGCAATCCTGTCAGTTATCACACATACATTTCCTGTATATACATGCTGTATTCAATAACTGCAGTCTATGTTAATTGAACCTAATATATCTACTGTCCCTGCTAACTGCTATCTCAGCTTAGCATATTATCAGCATTAATATCACATTTACTCCCCTTTCTTACAATGGTGCATTGTGTCTCTCTCACATCCATTGTTAACATGTCTGTTTTTAGTTATGTGCATGATTAAAAATTGGGAGCAGGATTAATTATTACATCATTATGAATGTTGTTTTGTATAAAATGTTTTTTGTGACATAATCACATTTGACTGAATTGAGTACATTTTCTCTGTCTACCCTCTCCCCATACTTATGTCTACACTATTAACATTGTATTATGTGGACATTCTTTCCATTTACTGTTCCCTGCATTTTACTTCTTGTAATCAGCTTGGTCTTACTTCATATAAGCTGTCCGCGTGTGCTCACATAATAGGTCTGCCTACAGGTAAGCGGTTTTATTTACATTGTGTACTTGAGCTTCACTGCATAGTTTCATGGCTGCCAACACTGCTGCTGGCCACAAAACAGTGCTTGGAAATGTGTAAGTGAGATGAGCAGCACACATATTCAATGAGCGCTGCTGCTCATACCACTAACATGCTGTAACTGTGTAGGCTTTGCACGAAGCCTGCATGATTGCTAATGAATCCCAGGGTGTATTTTAATATTTAGTTGCATCTCCCACACTCACTCACTGTGGACATGGTGAAGACTGGTCTCTTTAGAGTACAGAGTTATCTGCCAACCTCCATTTTCTAAAGCCTGATGGAAATACTTAAATTACCACTCAAACATGAAAATGTTTCAGCATAAAAGCTCAACATGCACAATGGCCTATAAATCCTTATACTGCACAAGAAGTCAAAAGGCCACAATTTCTTCTTGTCTAGTGCTTTTAAATTGCTATGTAACAAGGAATGGTAGTGTAAATTACATTAATACAGGACCATGTCAGAAATATTATGTGTAAACATTTAGGTTATATTATGTACTCTTTTAAACATGCAAATTACTGTGCCAAGATACATGTTATATGGAACTTTTTCTTTACTAAGTGTAATAGTTCTTGATCTTAAAGCCTGTATTTGGAACTAAGAGATAGAGCACCTACTGCTAACTCAATATAGATTTGTTAGAACACTATGTAGAATTGTTACTGGGTCAGTTGAGTAAGTAAGTATTGTTTGTAGTTGCTTTAATACAAGTTAGACAATGTTGCAGTTTTGGTTTACTATGTTTCATAACATAATATTTTTACTACAGTTACCCTTATAATTGTTTTATTGTTCTAAATAAATAAAATATATTTTAGTTAAAAAAGTACACTTTGTACTTAGTACATATTTCATATATATTAAAATTTGTCATTGTATCTTATGTGAAACCTGATTTGTATTCAGACACATTTGGATGGCGCAGGGGCACAGTGGTAGCATTGTTGCCTTACAGTAAGAGGTTCTCCGGTTTGATTATTGGCTGGGGTGCCTTCTGTGTGGAGTCTGTATGTCCTCCCTGCATTCATGTGGGTTTGTTCCGGTTTCCTCCCACATTAAAAAGACATGTATCTGGAGTGTTTCTCTCTGGGCCTCCACTGAAAATTGGCTTTGTTCCAAGCCAGACTTTCCTGGTTAACAAATGTTAAATAAATAAATTTGGCATACAAAAGCAGATGTTATTATTAGCTAGGTGGTTAGGGGAGCAAGAAGGGATAAGAATTAAAAATATATATATGCCTGGCAGTCTCAGTTTGGACATTTGTTCTCACCGATTGTAAAGCAGGCAGATGTTTACCAACTGACTAAAAGCAAATGAGTTAACAAATGTTGACCTCCATTTTCTAAAGGCTGATGGAAATATTTCACTTACCACTCAAACATGAAAATGTATCAGAATGTTTCAGTCATGCCATTGACAACAAAACTATCAGTAAAACAGTATTGAGTGACAAAACAAACAAGTAAAAAGGCCTCCCTATGTAAGTCACTGGCCCTCAGCCCTCTCACTATTACAGATAAATCTGACTTTTTCCCATGGTAGGAGGAAGAAGCAAATGTACACAATGCAGATACATTGAATTTGTGCAGCTGTATTATCGAATAGTTACCTTTTATACAGAACGCTGACTGAAAAAGTCCCTGCAAACATTTGTGCTGCTCTCATATTTGGCAGTAAATTATTTTAACATTTTAAATATTTTTACTGCATCCCCTGCTCTGTTCCATAGCAAAAAGGAACCTGGACATGACCCAGATATCCCAAGATTGATTAGCATCTTGAGCACCTGAGTAGGCAGACTGGGAGGGATGGAAATGAGCAGCTATCATTGTCTCATTCATTTTGGCATGGATGGTGGGATTTCTGCATTTGGTCTGGCATGCCCCCAGTGATGTAGGACAATGGTGTAGCTGCACGATATGTAGCAATCAAATTTGTTATACCAGTAAGTGTGGGAACTAATTGATGTCACATGTCATAATGCACATGACATCCTACAGTTCTGCCCAGTTTGGGTATATGAAAAAAAAAATCCCTAGCAGATTAAGTCAGCATATGTGTTGATGATGGTTTGCTTCAGTCCATGTTTCCCTTTCCTCTTTTCAACCTATCAATGGCCTCAACAGTCCCAGCCTTGGAAGTGGTATTACAGGGGATACTTAAGATAGTAGCAATTGGAGATCATAGTCAACTGGAGTGGTGTGCAGCGAGGAGAAAAATATTTTTAAAGAGTTCTGATTTGAAAACTCCTATACAAAGTAAACAACAGGCTGATATCACCCTTTATAATGTGAATGTTGTATACATAGCAGACAGCTGAATGCACTACCAAGCCAGCCACTCTCACAGCCCACTCCAAAATCTTCAGGAACAGATGAAATATGCTTTGTGCAAGTCTGTTTTTCATTCACTCTTTACTGAATTTTGACTCCAGCAGATCCACGTATAAAATTTTCACATACATGATCTGATCTGTAGTATGCTATTGTTTACTGGGTAAATGGATTGGTCTGTCAATGCTTTTCAGCCACAATCAGAGCTCTCAAAAAGTAAATGAGTACAGCCAGTATAATTTTGCAGAATAATAGATATAGTAGTTATAGCAGCCATGCAGCAATCCATATTACAAAACAGTATATATGGCATAGTATACGTGCACTGATGAATCTAAGATTCAACTCTGAGTTTGTCACACAAAACAGGCTCTAGACTTCAAGTAACGCTCCATGCCTACTATAAGACATAGATACCATTGTTTTTCATTTATCACTCTAAAGTTTTGCACAGGCAGTATCTTTGTAGATAAAGATATATGTTGGACATCAGGCACAGTACTTCTGTTTTAGAAGTTCACACACACATATTAGCCATTAAAACAGCCTGGTTTTAAAAGCTAGTTTCACATGACAAGCAGTTATCTTACAATGTAAGCCAAGGACAGTACAGGATTTTAGGTAACCACTGGCTTAGTAGCCCATCATTTGTCATTAAAACATATGAATGTTCTTTCTTTGAGTAGGTGGTCCTTTAATTTGGCTTTGAAATCCATCAGTGTTTCCTGGCTGTGAATTTTACCAGGTGTCTGTTTCCAGATAGCAGGTCCTATTTTTGTATATGCCATCTCACCAATGGCCAAAATAAAGTGGGAGTGAATAAACGTACGTACTTCAGCGTTAGGTCTTCAGAGAGAGAGAGCGAGTGGTATATATATATATTTTTATTAAAGCGTACTATGTAGTGATTAGCAATAACTCACATTTATTAATTTATAGGTGAGGGTGTTAAGAATGATCATGGAATGACCTCTTTTTGGCAGCCATTGGAATTTTTCTGAGATCAAAGTCATGCATAAAGAGGTCTGCTAACAATACAAGCCAGCACATTCTGATAATGGTGATTTGTAGTAGGGGGATATTAATATTTAAATAAAAGAAGATGAGTTGTTAACTGTGTTTTAACTTTGCAATTAGTAAATTTTTTGCAATCAATGGTGGGATGTAGCAGAGATTCAATTAGATAGTTTAAAGCAGAGTTTTAGTTGGACTCTGGTTTTGTTAACTGTTATTTCTGTATATGCTTTTAGGATAACATGGGGTCAAGGATGAGGTATTGGTAACCTTGTTATGCTATGCTAGGTATCTGGTCATTGATGAGCTATATCAGGTGAAGAGATGGTATATTTCTAAGTCAGTACCACTGATAACTCCTTCAAGCTTCCACCATCCAAACTTCAACAAGTCTGACAGTTACTTTGGAGATTTTTGGGTTCCAGCAAAGTTCGAGTAGGAGACATCATGCAGTTACATGTTTGCTGAACTTTGCTTGTAGGGTGGTTTCTCCAGGCAGAACTTTCCTACAGTCCATATTGGACTTGTTCAAAGGTAATGGGCCTAAGCACCACCTGGTCCAGCTGACCAGATGGGTCAACGATGACCTTCGTTATGGTTTACATTTTTAAGCCAGTTCAATGGAGTTTCTTTTTGGCAATGCCCATGACCACTGCCGCAAACCTTGACCTTTTTACTGATGTGGCTGGAGGGTCTTGTATGGGGGAGTTATTTCATAGGCAGCTGGTTTGCCAAAATGTGGTTGGAAAGCTGGCCTGGGGAGAGGAGGAGGAGGAGGGACATTATGTTTTTAGAATTTTTTCCAATTTGGGTGGCAGTGTTAGTGTGGCAGGATAGATTACATGAGAAGAGGATTATTTTTCACTCAGATAATATTGCAGTGGTTCACACTCTCAAAAAACTTTTCTTCAGGTCCAGATGCATTCACTTGATCATTGGGCTTTTAGTTTTGATGAGTCTAGAGATTATTTTGTCATTTTTGTGTGTTCGTGTCCCTGGTCATCTTAATCTTATAGCTGACAGTCTCTCCCAGTTTCAGCTTGCCAGGTTTTGCCTTTTGGCCAAGCATTTGGATGCAAATAACACCCCAGTTCCTGCAGGAGTCTGGCTAATTGCAGAAGACTAACATTATCGGTTTTGGCAAATTCTTGCACCAACAACACTAGGAAAGCATATTTGTCTTCTCTCTAGGCTTTCAAGGCATTCTACAGGTCTTTGGTCTCTGGTTCCAGGCCATGTAAATACAGTTGTTGTTAAAATTTTATTGGGCAAGTCCACCACGAGATTCACCTAAAACTCTCAGTGTACATTTTGCAGGTTTGGGATGTTTGGAGCATTTTTTTGGGCCTTCAGGCTGTGTCAAGACATTGGGTTATGGGGAGGATACTTAAGAGCCTTGAGAACACATGGGGACCTTCCTAGGATTCCATAAATCCTACTGGGAGACAACTCCTTCCCCTTGTTATTCAAGGTCTTTATGGGACCATGGGTGAATTTCATTTGTTTGCCTGTATAGCTGCTTTGTCCACATTTTTGTATGTGGGTGCTTTCCATGCCAATGAATTTTTCCTTTAAATTTGTTGGGAAAATCTTGTCATACACATGGAGTTTGTTATGATTTGGTTAAAAAAATCCAAGACTGATCATGTTGGAAAGGACAGCAGGTGTGGCTAGAGAAGATCAGTAACTTAGTCACTTGCCCTGTGCATTGGGTCAGTTTGCTATTTAATATTACTCCCACAGAGAAAAGATCAGGCTTGGCTTTTGTGTAGGCCTTGGGAAGGCCTTTTCACCTATCAGAGATAGGCCTTGGCAGGAAAAGGAATTCACCCACAAGGTTACTCCTCACATTCCTTCTGGATAGGTCTTATCTCAGACTTGGTCATTGAAGGGCATTCTGTGCAGATCATTCAAAGAATGGGAAGGTGGGTCTCTAATGCCTTTTTATCATACATCAGGCATTATTTTTTATTTCTATTGCAGGGAAGGGGGTCATTTGGCTCTTGGGCCATTCTTTTAATCAGGGAGCATCTATTCAAGCCTTGGCCCACCTGGCTGGTCACTCAAGTTCCTTTGATAGTAATCATTGAACAGTTCATTCCTTTGGTTTCCCTGGTCTTGGTTGCTTTCAAAAATCTGGCATAAAATTACAATGGAAGAAGCCTTGCACAGTATTGTGATAATTCACCTCAGGGGAAAATTATTTGTGTCAAGTCCCTAAGGAAATACTGTTGGCCAGAATCTTATCTGATATGAATCACTTGCAGCAGCTGTATCTGAAGGAAGTTTTCTTCTGGTCTGACTTCATCCTGAGACTGTACTGGAAGGGCAGTATAAGGTCTGGTGCCATTGTCATTGAGAGAGCCAGGTATTTTATCACCCGCAGAGTCAAGCGGGTTGTTAGCCAAACTGGTTTCATGGTGATTCAGCATTGTGATATTGACAGACTGGAGCCTGATTTCTATGATTTGGACAATATTCATTTGACTAACATGGGTTTTGATTTGTTTAATTTGGATACAGTTGTTGCTCTTCAGAAATTGTTCAAAGTTTAACTTGATTCCTCCCAAAACCCAGAATTTATTTGCACGGCTGCCAGTCTGGGGGAATGGCATGTCATGCCAGGTTGGTGGTGGCCTTACAGCTTCACCCCCCCTTGTGCTCACCCCATGTTTCTGTTTAGTGGCCTCAGTTGTCCTTAAGTTGGACCCAGATTTGACTGGTGGTCACATCAAGGGGCATGTGGCTTGTAAATATAACTTAAATGGGTTTACCACCAGGTCCAAGGTAGCTAGGAATATGCACCCCATTTTCTCTGAAGTGGCAGCTGGAACAGGTGGGTTTACACCAACCGGCTTGAGGTCATGGTTTTGATGGTATTTGTTGATATGTTGCATATGAATTATTTATGGCATCACTACTGGTTCTCCTTGACTGTTTTATAATAAAAGGTCACAGAGTCAGTTTAGTGTGTTTTATGACTCAGCTCAGTGGACAATGATGACTTACCATGTAACGGGTTATTGTCTACAAGCAGTGAGTCATTATCAGGGTGAGGGTTCAGGTACACACTCTCTATTTAAGATGGTGCTTCTGTTCCTGTCTGCTAGATACATCAGGAGGCATGTTGACCCTCCCTCCCAACCCTCTATGCAGGGTCTGGAGGTGGTCTTATGTCTTCACCCCACCTTGTGTTCCCCCCTGTTCCTGTTCAGTGGCCTTGGCTCTCCTCAAGTTGAACCCAGATTTGACCAGTGGCAAGATTAAGGGGTATGTAGCTTGTAAATATGAGTTTAATTGGTTTGCCACTAGGTCAGAGGTAGCTAGGAATATGCACCCAGTTTTCTCTGAAAATTGTCAGCCAGAACAGGCAGGTTTATGCCAACTGGCTTGAGGTGATGGTTTAATGGTATTTGTTTATATGTTGCATATTAATTGTTTATGACATCACTATTGGTTTCCTTTGACTATTATATAATAAAAGGTTGCAAAACCAATCTGGCATGTTTTATGACTCAGCTCAGTGGACAACTCAGGTTGTAACATGAAAGAGAAATATAGAGTAGGCAAACAAACTAGAAAGAGGCAAACATTTATAGAAAATAAGAAGGTGCAGGTGCCTCTTATCTTAAAGTCTGAAAAGCAAGTTTCTAGCATTATTTTCTAGCTTTAAGTCTTTAATGATTTGTCACTAATTTGCCAGAAAACCACAATGGAACATGGAAGAAGCCCGTTACTTAGGTTATGTAATATACCAAGAGATGGTGAATACACAGTCCTTAGTAGACAGTAAGCCAGGACACAAAAACAATTTTAAGTGTGTGTGTGTGTGTGTGTGTGTGTGTGTGTGTGTGTGTGTGTGTGTGTGTGTGTGTGTGTGTGTGTGTGAGTTTTTAATTTTTCCTGTCATCATCTTATTATTATGCCTGTTACATTCCATGCAATTTTCCGCAGATATTAACTTCTGTAAGTTGGCTTCTTGTAATCTGTATTAAAATGTTAGTTAAATGCTAGTACTGAATTTGGCTAATACTGCAAGACATATGAACATTCTTGGAAAAGTTGTAATTTATTTGAGACACTGCTATTCATAGTGGGAGGGTAAGTTACCCAAATCTTTATAAGATTTACTTCATACAGTTACAACAGCATACCCTGGGAAGAGGGAATTTGTACAGATACCAACAAAGATTTGACCTTGAAATTAAAAAAGGATCTGTCATGCAGAATTTCAATGTCAACATGCTTGAGTTGCTATGGTTTTCTAAAGCTGAGATTTTGAAACTCCCAGATGTTAATTAACAACATAAAATCACTTAATATGCATAATCAGCTTGGAAAGGTCTTCAAAAATGCATGCCAAAGGACTGAAAGCCTAAATGCATGCCTACAGTTTAGGCTGAAACCAAGTCCATGAATAATTCAAGGCTATGCTGCAGGTTAATGCATGAAGAAGGGCAACTTTCAATTAAAAGTAACACTCATTCGTTTAGGTCTAATTTCTTTCATATTCACACTTCTTTATATTAGTTCATGATGTTACCACAGACTCCCTGGGCAATAGCTTACAGTTAAAAAATCAAGGCCTTTGTCCTTTAACTAGTTCACCATGGTGCTATATAAGACCCATATATTGATGACTCTGTATTTTAGCAAATTACACGTTCTCAGTTTTGCACTGTTTTCTCGGGTCTAATGTATATGACTGAACACCCTAATATCGAACACCGACAAACTAAGTTCAATCGAACACAATAGTGAAAACAAAACAAAACAAAAAAATAATATTGACAGAGGAAAACCACTTCCTCTCCTGATATTAAAACTACCCCCCCCCATAACACTAGCCCTAAATTTGTATGAATAATGGCTGTGTTATGGGAAGGTTTTAATGATGTTAATGTGTAGGGGTAGGTTTGGGGGAAGAGGCAGTGCTAAGGTTAGGGTTATTACAAATTACTGAAGAGGTCAGGGGAGCTCTGCAAATGCAGAGAAACCATTTTCTCACTTTCTCACTTCAGTGTCCACATACTTTCATGTCTGCCTTTTGTCTTTGCATCCACAACATTTTCTTGTCTGAAAATTTAACAGCCATTCAGTACAACAGCAAAAAAGGAACTTACCAGAAATCCCACAAATACACATTAAATGCAATTGATTATCTGTTGGTTAGAGTAGCAGTTGCCGCTTTTGAAAGCAAAAAAATTATCAGTGGTGTACCACAGAGATCAGTTTTAGGCCTTCTCCTAGTTAACATATATTTCTCAGACCTTCAGGCCAGCACTTCTGGCCTATGGTTAACTAAGTTTGCAGGTGGCTGTGAACTGGGTGTTGTTATTTGATCTCCAGCTGGTTCACAATTGCTCCAGCACTGCTTAGACCGCATTAACAATTGGTACAAGGACAGTGGTGTCACATTAAATGTAAAAAGTGTAGTACGGTTCATTTTAGTAAACAAAACAGTTTCGCTTATCATATAGGTTCATAGGTTCATAGGTTGGTACTAGGCTATCAGCCCTAGGGCCTATACAAGCCTATCCATAACAATTCCCTGGCTATTTCTTCCCACACTATTTACTTCCCTGGACCCCTGTCTAGCAGGGCGACTGATGTGATCCCCGGGGTGAATTTCCTTTCTCCCATCCAATCGTCAAGGTTCCTTTTGAAGAGGACCAAAGAGGCACTCTGCTTGACATGTATGGGCAATCTATTCCAGAGTCTGGGGAGTCTCTGGGTCAGGAACCTATCCCTCCAGCATGTTTTGTGATTGTGATAGGAGATGCACCCCTCCAATCAGACACTGTTGTAAGGGATCTGGGCACTCTTGTTGATAATTCATTATCATTTGACCATCATGACTCCATAGTATTTCGGAAAGCCTTTTATCTGGCTCATCTAATTTGCAAAGGCATCCCCACTAGGTTTAATAAAGTCTTAATTCCCCTTTGTTCATGTCTTATCAGATGCATTGCTGAATATAAAAAACTTTTTCGTGTATTTATCTAAGTATATCACAGAACTTAAGAGACCTCAGAGATTCATAACTAAATATATCAGTGGCTTTAAAAATCTTAGTTATCAGGAGAGACTGGCAGCCCTTTCTCTATACTCAGTTTCTTACAGACCCCTCCATCGAGATGCATGTCTAGCCTTTTGTGCCATGAAAGATCTAATCTATTTAAACTTCTTTCCTTTTCAGACCTAATGGTACATCAAATACATGATTAAAATAATTAAACCTTCATCAGCTGATAAACAAGACATGCTGGCATGATAAATCCCTATCCCAACTTATCCTTTACCTCTGGAACAAGCTTCTACTACATGTCAAGCAGAGTAGCACCATTGCCACCTTCAAGGTAAACCAAGATAAGTTAATGGTCATCCTAAAATTCTCTCCCAGTCTATATTGTCTTGCCTTCTTTGAGGGAAAATGTGAATATATTTTTTTTTTTTTGGCTAGGCTTGAAATAGTCTGCAGACTAATTGTCTAATATTTACTTATAAACCTATCCATCTTACATAAATTTAATGATCTCAAAACCCACAGTCCTTGAGAAGAGGATTTCTTTATGAATATACCTGACCCAAGTAAAGGGCAAGACTGGGGAGACCCAGGTATAGATAAAAAGAAGGACCTGGGGGCATCCAAAATTAGAGATGTTTTGAATGGCTGTAAATGTTAACAACCATTTGCATAAAATGACCTGCTGAGTAAAACGAATAATGCGGATTAAATAAAGGTCAAAACGTATAATGACAGGCCTATCGGTAGACACTCTTCAACAAGGTATTAATGTACAGGCATTGCCTGATAAAAAAGCAAGTCAATCACTTCACTGTGAAGCATGGACTGGAAAAATCAAACAGCTGCCATCATGTTTATGTTCACTAAAGGAAAAATCAAACAGCTGCCATCATGTTTATGTTCACTAAACACTGCTGTTTAGTGAGAGTGTGTGTCACTAAACACTGCTGTTTAGTGAGAGTGTGTGTCACTAAACACTGCTGTTTAGTGAGAGTGTGTGTCACTAAACACTGCTGTTTAGTGAGAGTGTGTGTCACTAAACACTGCTGTTTAGTGAGAGTGTATGTGTAGATCTGTGAGTGACAGCGAGAGACAAAGAAATAGTGAGAGAGCGTGAGAGATAGACATACAAAAATCATACCTTTCAGTTTCTTTGCTTAAGAATTCTGGACAAAGTCTTAAAATCAAGGACAATTTTTAAGTATAACTTTTTAAGTATAACTCAGATTCTCTTTAAAGTAAACATTGCAAGAGATTTTTCATCAACGTGCATTTTCTGAACAATAACAAGTATGAAACTACAATTTCTGGCTTTATTATCTGAGTGCAATTTTCACTGATTCACCAGAAAATCAAACAATTTTGAGTTAAATAGCAAAAAATATGAGGGAAAATTATAGACAATCTTTAAAAATCAAGGATAGTTGGAAGGCACTGGGGGGGGGGGGTTGCAATGCCTTGCAGTGCACGATTTTTTAAAATCATTTAATCACAATGAGAAGTCTGAGGTGTTCTAAGATACAAAAGTGCTCTTATTGCTGGTTTGTGTGTGTATGTGTGTGTGTGTGTGTGTGTGTGTTAGTATATATGCATTTCTATGTACATCTTTATGAGCCTGTCTATGCCTCTACATCTGTTTATGTGTGTGTGTAGACATTAAATGCTTACATAACACATATTTCGGATGAAAAATATTTCCTTCAATAAAAGTTATACGTTACAGCAACTTTAAAATATTAAGGATAAAACTATTTTACATAAATAAAAACTAATATATGTATATCTATGTATGCATACACATATATATATATTTATATATATATATATATATATATATATATATATATATATATATATATATATATATATATGGATCTATATGAGTTCGTCGACATATCATAAGAACAACACTCACTTGTTCGACATGACATCATCGACTGTTCCTATTATCGACAAGTCAGGTATGCGATCTTCCCCCTTGCAGGACCCATGTTAGCACTTGTTTCTGTGTTAAGGTAAATTGTACAGAGTCACGTAACACCCTACTCGTGTCAACACAGAAACAAGTGCTAACATGGGTCCTGCAAGGGGGAAGATCGCATACCTGACTTGTCGATAATAGGAACAGTCGATGATGTCATGTCGAACAAGTGAGTGTCGTTCTTATAACATGTCGACGAACTCATATAGATCCATGTATATATATATATATATATATATATATACATATATATATATATATATATTTATATATATATATATATATATATATATATGGATTCATATCACTTCACTGAAAGACCATTTCACTGGCATCCATTTCACTGAGACCAAATCACCTAAAGTTCATTTCACCTAAAACTCATTTCACCTAAAAGTCATTTCACTGACAAGTGGTACTCTTAGGAAAATCAAAGGTATATGTCCTTTTCCCCACTGTAGTGCGATCCTGGTGTTAGTATATATAGTTGGGGAAGCAGCACAGCCCCCACATTGGGTGATGTGGGGGGCATAGCCCCCCACCTAGTTGGGTTTTACCAACTAAAGTAAAACAAAGCCAGAAAACAGAAAACAAAATTAATTGTGGGACTACACCCCCCATACCCCCCAATGTGGAAGACTGTGCCCTCCACACACCCCTGGCTATATATACTAACACCAGGACTGGACTACAGTAGGGAAAAGGACATATACCTTTGACTTGCCTTAGAGTACTACTTGTCAGTGAAATGAATTTTAGGTGATATGAACTTTAGGTGATTTGGTCTCAGAGAAACGAGTGTCAGTGAAATGCATATGGGGTCTATGCAGAAACTCAAAAAAAAAATATCGAAGAGACCATATGATCAAGTTTCCAAAAACTTGAATATCAAAAAAAAAAAAAAACACAAAAATCTATGTGGATAGAAAGCTCTCTCCACCCCCTCACCCCCTGCAAATGATATATACCAACTCTGAGATCACACTACAGTGAGAAAAAGGGTAAATTTCCTGATCCTCACTGTACCTTGATCTCCATTTAAAAGCTTTGAGTTTTCAAAAACCTATATATATATATATATATATATATATATATATATATATATATATATATATATATATATATATATATATATATATATATGTATGTGTGTGTATATATATGCTTAATGATGCCCTCTAGGATGGGTGTTAGTACCCCTAACAATACTGTATGGGCATGGGCTGTGAGCTGCCTTTGGCCGGCTTATTGAATGGGTAAAATTTCTCTAACTCAGGTAAACAAAGCATGATATGTCACAATTTTATGCACAGAAACATGCAACATATTTAACATTAAGAGTCACCAAAAATTAAAGCCCACTCTTCCCATGGAAGGATTAAGGTCAGTCCTGTAACTGATGGAGGAGGAAGGGTACCACAAAAATCCATTCTTGGACAATTATTGTTTTTACATAAGGAACTTATTGCACTATGTATGTGACACACTGTTTCTATTGTTTGTAGATTTTTGGGGGCTCTCCACCTATCCAGCAGATGGAACTTGATAACCTATAGACAAAGCTACTTAAAAGGACATCTATCTTCAGCAACAATGAATTCCAGACTGTGTTGTTAGGAATAAAATCCTTCCCACATCACAAGATTACTGCATTAAAATGTTCCTGAACAGAATTCCTGAAGCTGTTTAAAGCACATATGTACTGTCCATACAGGAAAAGGAAGTGCCAATGGTTTCATATTCTTAGACAAAAGCAGTGCACGTAAATAGCAACTAGGACTATTAGAGAGATTGAAAGAGTACGTAAGCAGGGACTCTGAGATTTTAATTACTCATCCTATACATTTTATTTAGATCCCTAACCCTGGAAAAAATTAGCACTAGGAGTTCTGGACAGACTAAATGCACTTTGTAATTACATTAACAAGTTTGCTATTATTTTATTTTATATGAATTTATTAAATGGTATGGAGGCACTGATCCAAACAGACCATTTCCATACTCTGACTCAATACACACTCAAGAAGATTTCAGTAGTCATTTACATAAGATAAATTGTTGAAGGTATACAAACATTTATATACACAAGTTGTTTCAATAGTGAATGAAAAGATACACAGTGGGATTCAATAAACTCCATGTAGGCTTCAAGTTTACTTGTTTGTGCAGTGAGCAGCAGCAGTGATTACATACTTATGCTGTGCACTGCATTTAAACTTACAGTGTTGCCAGCCAGGAAACCATGTAAAGCAAAACAAAATGAAAACTTGTTTGCAGTAGAGCAAACTAGGTTAGTTGGATTGCATGGAATGCCGCAATGACTATCAGGGTTTATCATATAGTAATATATATGGTCCAAATGCTGTACAGGGCTGCATATACAGTGTAGAGTATTGTGAAACCCCATTCCAAGCACGCTGTACAAGTTGTGTAAATGATCTGTAAGGGTACATGGACTGCCATTTAAAATAAGCAGTCAGGGAAGTGTGTGTATTGAATAGGGACACACAGATGAATTGTAGGAATGAACACAGGGAAAGAGGACAGGTGATCCATTGTAATGTACAGCAGAAGAGGGCATGTAAATGCAAGACGGTTGTAGCAGAAACACTAAACACATATCAACACGGTACACTATGGACATTGAAAATGTATATTATGTGACTGTCAGACAAGGTGACATAACAATGAAGAAGATGTCTTTGTAAGATAAGCATCCTTACATGAACTACAGAGAAGACATCTATCATGGATGTTATATACAATCAAGATTGGGTGTATATTGTCAAGCTGTACAAACTGATTTGCCTGAATATGAGTGTAATGTCAGCAGAGGTGTCAAAAATGTCAGGCACAGTTACAGGCTCATGGAAAACAGTAAAAGAAGCATGCACAATCATGGACAATACCAGAATAATACCACCAATAATCCCATGTCTCTGACACAACATATGTGATTCTGAGTGATCATAGATGGTTTTGCATGAACACACCTATAAAACTATTAACTATTATGAGATTTCAGCAATCTATAAAAGTAATCAAGCACACCATCCTGACACTGTAACATATGCTGGAGGTGTTAAAAGGGACACTGCTATACCTGTATGTGACATTATGATCAATACAGGTTAGCTGACGGGTGTGCATGGAATATATATGACATAATCCACACTGTAATGAATGTAACCCATGCCAACAATGTTGTCAAATGGCTATGTATGTACTGAGTGCAACCCCAGAACAGGTATGACACACGCATCTGATGTAACACCTTGATGGGTATTCTGCACCATCAGACAGTAATGGTTATGCAACAAAAAGAATACCTAGGTATGGCCAATAAGATGTGTGACAGCTCACTGTGGCAAAGGTGTTACACTTCAGTTACACATCACTGAAAGATGTAAGGAGGTACATGAAGAAGGGTGCATTGTACTCAGTTATTGGTGTGATGAAGGCTGTGAACTATGGAGGCATTCTGGCCATTCATGTGGATGTCCTGCACATACTCAGTAGTTGTGTTAAATACAAGAGAGCACTCACCACTGTGGCCACATGGTGACGGACATTCCACATACCATCTACTCCAGGACACAGGTCACCTGGTTTGCTTATAGGTTGTGATGTCTACATTATTCTTGGTTTGTGCATTTGTTTTCATAATGTAACAAATCCCACCCCCCCATGTTTTTATTTCATCACATGTGTTGTCATGGCTGTGGCAGCAATCTTTGGTGTGTGTTGATACTGTCTGTATTATACTAATATCCCAGATGGATCAATGACTGCTCACAATCTGCAGTCCTCCAGACAGCTGTTTGGACACAGGATGTGTATGTATGCTTGATGCTGGTGACTTACATAACGGACAGGAAAGGGCCTAGCAGACAGCCCTGATGTACGGACCTGATCACTGGACCACAGATATACGTCACTTCACACATTTCAACATATTTAGATGCCACGTATGTGATCCAGTTGTCTACCCACATGGTGATATAGGTGTTTATGGCCACATCTGGCAATGTTGAGTCATTATCTCAGTCTAGAGTTGTGTCAAATGCCTTGGCCTGGTCAAGCTCCACAAGATGATAGTGTTCTCATCATGCATTCCCTCGATGACCTCTGTCAGCACATCTAACAGATGTAAAAGACATGGATTTAGCATTAACAACTCAAACTTATCTATTGCACATGGCTGGAATTTTAGTAGTGTCCATATAGAAAAGGTCCATGATTTCTCACCAAGAAAATACAGGCCCTACAAACAATGCCATGATCTATGTGGATAGACACTGTAATCTGTATCATATAGGAGAAAGTGACTTGTGCCTGGCCTACAGGCCAGTTTCAAACCCTGCCATGATGGGAATATTGCACATCCTCAAATCAGCTATAGCAGATGATATCAGCACGGCCTGGTGAGGAGAAAATGCTAATAGCAATGTCCCACATGTAAAATGGTCTCTTTCTAATGTCAAGCAAGTGCACAAACACACAATACAACCCCCAATTTCCAGCAGCAAGAGCAGAACTCCTACCTATCTAAGTACACAGATTAGAGAACTCTGCATTTACGGCAAGTGTCAACAGTTCAAGTCTGACTTGGATAGTGTTAGACAACAGTTTATAGCTGATGGCATCAACAGTGTCTGGTGAGAATACATGATTATAACATTGTCCCACATGGTGTAAAATGCTCTCTCTAATGTTATTTGAATGCACAAACACACAGAGGTTGACTGCAGTGAGAACAGAACCCCTACCTATCTAAGGACACTGACTAGAGAACTAGAGTATTTATGGCAAGTGCCACTGCTCATCTCTGACTCGGCAAATGTCAGACAACAATTTATAGCTGATGAGATCAGCAGTGTCTGGTGAGGAGAAAATGCTAATAGCAGTGTCCCACATGCTGGAGTACAATGTTCTCTCTAATGTCAAGCAAGTGCACAAATACACACATGCACACACACACACACACACACACACACACACACACACACACACACACACACACACACACACACACACACACACACAGTTGACTTGAAGTGAGATTACAACTTCTACCTAATTAAGGACTCAGACTAGAAAACTCAGTACTTTACACAAGGGACAAGCCACAAGTCTGACTTTTATAAGGCTGCAGGACAATTTATAGTGGATGATATCAGCAGTGGATGCTGGCGTGAAGAAGAGGCCAGCATGAAATGGATGTGTAGGCATGTGCAAGTGTCAAAATATTGGTAATGTATGGGATTGGAGTGGTAACTACAGGATACACTTTTATGCTCTTTTGACTAGATACATACACACACACACACACCTCACAGTTGACTGCAATGAAAACAGAACCCCTACCTAAGTACACAGACTGGAGAACACAGTACATTATGCAGTTCCACGGCACAAGTCTGACTTTTACAATGCTACAGGATAACATAGTGATGACATCAGCAGTGGATTTTGAAATGAAGATGTTGGGAGGCCAGCATATAATGGATGTGTAGGCATGTTGAAATGTCAAGATATTTCAAGTTTTGCATGTTACCAGATTGACGAGTGTGCAATGTGTATTATGTGGTGGTTGTTTTCCAATGTGCAGGTATACTGTAGGAGATAACTTTAAAAACTATATGCAAAAGGTATCCACATTACTACAAGTATTTGAAAATCTGAATGTGTATTGTCATTCTAAAGATGTGAGTTGTATATCACACATTTCTTATTAATTTATGCAGTGTAGTTGATATAATTTGTGAACAAGTACTGAGAGACCAAGGTTGCAGTGCATGGGGGTGGTAACACATGGCTACATATATGTGACATATTCTTAGGACCTTCATTTTTTATTATGTTTCCACATGTAGTTTCATGGTATGAAGACCAAATTGTCAGTAAACAAAAATAATACTTGCTATTATTTACTTTGCATAGGCCAACGGCAAGCAGTAGGTTTGAGAGATGGCTGGTATATGAAGCATACCTGCTGCTTAACTGACTCTGTGGCAGTAGGTGTAACTGCACTGACACATTCCTTTTTCAGTACAGATGATAGAGGGTTCAAATCCAGGTGTATATAATGTTTTTAAATAAGTATTGATAAAATACAATTTTACTTTATTCTAACTTTATCGTGTGTTACTGTATTTTGATGTAGCACAGCATGTTTAGGCAGCATTGCATGGAGGTAAACTCACCACAGAAGAGCTTCTCACCATCAATTGACATTGGTATGCAATGCCAAACTCCAAGTAAACATACAGGCCAAAAGTGAAGGGCTCAATATTTTTGGTACTTATGTGTATTGTGTGAGATTCTATTTTTTGACCAGATCATATGTGTCAAAATGTGGTGAACAGGAAAGTGGTAAAATGAGGGCAAGCAAAGGGAGGAACAAAGGGAAAGCAATATAGGAATGAGCAGGAGGATGGTAGGCAAAAACCATAGCTATCCATTTCTTGAACAGTGTAAAATGACAGTATGTACAGAATATTAGCTGAATTTGGACTGTCACCTCCACAAAGAGGGGTGACAAAAAAGCAATTATGTTGTATAGCCAATTGGACAAAATCAAGTGTGTCAAGAAGGCATGTGTTTTTTTACTTCAGTAAGAGAGGAATGCTGGGTAAGGGACTTTGGTATTTCTGGGTCAGGTAAGTTGGGTAGGTGAGAAAGTAAATGCAAACAAACAGGACAAACAAGACAAGGCACAGGGATGGTGAAGGACACAAATGTCTGGGGTACACTGTGATTGGGGAGAGGGAGGGGACAACACAACCTCATGCCCATCAAACATGGGGACAGTGAGAATATAATCCATACTAGCAGGAATATCATCACTGTCCCCTTACTCTATTGGCTGCTGGAGTGCTTGACATCTTCTCTTCCTGTGGACCATGAGGAAGAGCAGCTTCTCCATCTTGCATTGGTGTACACCAGTGGTGTGGTGCACAACTGTATGCAACAACCCTGGCATCTCTTGGTGGCTGATGAAATCCCCACTTCTGCCAATAGTCCCAGAGTGTACTACATCATTAGCTGCCAGGGTAGTGCTACTTGAGGGCACAGATAGTGCAGAGGCAGCAGAAGCAGTACTGTTGGGTCCTAGATGTGCTCAGCATCGGTGCTGGAGCTGGCGGAGTAAGGGAAGCTGACCCACTGGGGTTGGCCTACCTTGCTGTGCTGTAAAGTGTTTACAGATTTGTTACAGATGGATGATATGGAGACATGTTGTTAATATATATATAATAGAAAATAAAACAAAAAAGAGAAAAGGGTTGGGGTGAGAGAAAAAAAGAAATAACATTAGTACCATCATATTGATTTGAACTATTATGTTTAAGTATATGTCCTAACAACAACAATATATAATTACAGATTGTTCAGAGTAATCATTGCAATGTGCATGTATCTCACATATGTGTGATCCAATTGTACACATTGTAGTTAAAGCAGGGCCTTTATGCCACTTGTATAGAGTTTAATTTATATATTATTAAATGAATGCAGTATTGCATAGTTATTACTCATAGTATTTGAGCCCACAACCTCTGACTACAGTCTTACATTTCTCTCCTAAAGTTGGTTTGTGCTACAGACTTATACATGCATACTTGCTTTTACAGTTAGAATATGCATACTCACTTTGCTACTACTGTATAGAAAACAAAACAAAACAATCTATCTTTAACTTTTAAAGCTACAATAATGCTTCTCTTGTGCTGCATACATACCACTTGCTTCCCTCAGTCTTTCCAAATGATCAACACAAGCCTGCCAATTCAACTCAATTTCATGATTAGATGTGAAAAGAAAAGAGAACAGAACAGCATTATGCATACAAGTCTTGTCTATATTTAGCTCTTTATGTATTATGAATTCTCTTTATTAGCATACTTACAAAACTGAGGGATGTCACTAGTCTGAAGCACATCCAACCACTGGTTGACTGTATTCCTCTTGCACCTTTTTAGGTCATTAAAATGGTGCCTACACTGTTATCCAGTGTGTGGGATGGCAGTCACACTGGATACAGCATTGGCCAGACTTTTCCCAAACCTCAGACTTGTACTGGGAGACAGAATAGTCTCCCTGCCAAAGCCTTTTGGCTGTTGCACTTTACCAGGAGTCCACTACATATTCTGGACTCCTGAACATCCCACCTCCATGCCCTAAATTGGGCACCTTCTCTTCTAACACCAGAGATGTCTAATTCCAAAAGTAGAGCAATGGTAAATTATGATTTCCCACCAATTCCTGTTATGACATTTACTGGTAGTGTGCAAACCTGAGAAACAATGCCAGCTGTGTTTGTGCAATGTTTAAGTGGACAGCAACAGTGCCAAGCAGGGAGGAAAGCAATTTTTTAAATCAAAAGGTTAATCTGACACTTGACATTAGTTTGAGGGATGTCTGTTGCTGTAACTGTTAGGTGATTTAACTTTGCAGACATGCACTGGGGGCATAAATGTCACGCCCTGACAAATTTTTGGTTTGGCTTTATACGATGATAAAACTGATTCTTACAGTGTGGGTTTTAAACCTACACATAAGGGACAAAAGTTTTTTTTCCACAGGGGTGACTGTCCATCTTTTCTACAGAAGACGTGCATCTCAGACATAATCATGAATCATTCATAAATATAGATGGCAGTTTGAGGTGTTAACCATGTATGTGTATGTGTATGTGTGGCCTAACAAGGTCCTTCTATATAGCTTCATTTGTGTATGTGACTTATTTATGTGTGAAGGCCCTCAAAGTCCAGATTGCAGATTTATACTTACAGAAACATGGTAGACAGTATACTCTCATTCATATATCTGAACCTTCAAAACATAGTAAAGGTGTCTTGTCCCTCATACGTATAATTCTTATCAAATCCAGAATTTATAATTATGTATAAAGTGTTATAAATTATATTTAATATAATGTGAAATGGAACAGCAGTAAAAATGTATGGAGTTTCCTGTATTAGAACCCAAAACCATGAGGATGGTAGCCCTACACTTATACCTGTTGACACAGGAATATTAAAATAACACTTGCATATTTTCCTGTTCATTGCTTTAATCTGGACTGTCACAACAGTAAAACTATGTTGCACTTCCTGTACTAGAACCAAGGACCATCTGTATTACAGCCCTACATTTACACCTGCTACCCCAGAAATGGTAACATCACAGTTGCATAATTCTCTATTCATTCTTCAGTTGTGTGTGTGTTAACGGCCATGCAACACTTAGTGTGTTTGTGCAGTGCCCAATGATATTAATAGAATGTATCCATTTTAAATTATTGACTGCATACTATCTGCAGGTGTCTGATGGCTGCAGGTTGTTGGTAAAGCTTGCTAACCACCGCATATCTTTGCTTAGCAGTGTTGCTTGATGTAAAGCAAAAATGCAGCACTGTATCCTTTTTGAAATTTACACTGTCTGTCTGCAGGTGTCCTGTCTGCTTCATGTGTGGGCCACTAGTCCAGGTTTGCATACTGCTAAGCATTGTGTACATAAGATAAGCACAGCTAAACCTGACATTCCTTGTGTTTTTTAATTTCCTTTGTTTTTCCCTAAGGTGCTCACTGCACAAACACTGGCACAAAAAAAAAAAAAGAAAAACATAAAAAAGGGAACATTAGGTGAAATTAAAAGAAATCTGTTAAGTAAACAACACTACAAAATTTGGGTCCATGTTCATCATCAATTGGAAAAAGCATTTAACTGCATGTTTCATCGAACATGCTGTTCATCAATCCATTCGAGTAAGATGTCATTACTGTATGGATCAGGAAATTTTCTCTTTCCCCATTGTAATGTGAGCTCAAAAGTTGGTATATATAATTAGCGGGGGGTATTGGGGGTACAGCCCTCCTGCATGAGGAGTTTTGCTGAATGGCATTTTCGATGTAATTCCATTTGGTGATTTTTTCCATTTGCTGACATCATAGACCCGCAAAATTTATGTTGGTACACATAAAATGTTTTCATATAGGTCTGAATTTGAACTCTCACTCCAATGGAACTTCAAAACACAGTAAGGGTGTCTTATCCCTCTTTGCCACACAGTTTTTCAGCACAGAACTAAAAGAATTGTGCATACAACCAACTGCAGCATCTTCCACAGTACTAACAAAACATATGACAGTTGTTTGTACGTGTATTAATTAAAGAAATAGTGCACTGAGAAATTACACAACCATTTCTGACTACTGCTTGCATAAATGCAGTTTCTGTGTTATCTCTCTGTGTTTGCTGCCCATTATCTTATCTGACCTGTAATCTGACACATGCAGTCTGTAAGGCATTCTGTATCATTGCCTTTAAAATGTCTGAGGATATTATGGCAATAATATACAGTTGTTAACAAATTAAGGAAAGGTTGAATGTTACAGAAGAGAAACTGTGAAATGTGTGCTGTTTACTTACATTTAAAACCTTGATACAATGTCTTCTGCACTTTGTAAGTCTAACCTGGCTGACACACCCACTGGAAGCAGGAAAGTCTGAACTGCTGTTGTGTTTTCCTTCTCCCTACCAGTAGTCATTCACAGTTGTAATCCATTAGCAACAAACACTGAGGGAGTGGCAACACTATGTTTACATCTGTTACACAGAGCCAAGTATTTGGGATTCAGCAATGTTAATGCGTTCATACCTTATTTGCATCTTTACCATGCTCACAGCCCTGAATCTGCACCATAAAAAGGGAACTGTGTAGCTAGGGAACCTGAAGATGACGAGACTTTTTTATGTGGATAACACAGAAGAAGATATCACTTTGGGATTTATCTGTACAGAAGACTATTGATCATGATAAGGTGTACTAGCATTTTTCAGCTATATACTGCATATATTGAAATGTCAGTAAGAAAACTCAGTTAAAATATATATATATATATATATATATATATATATATATATATATATATATATATATATACATTTATGGGGTCTATATTACATAGTCGAAGTATGACAACTTAGAACGTGATATGGTCAAAACCATAAGTTCAAAGTTGTCATACTTCGATTGGGAAAAAAGAACATACCTGAGGATTGTAAGCAGGGGGGGCTTTCCCTTTACTGCACTGTAGCGTGACCTTAGAGTTGGTATATTTAAAGAGCTGGGGGGTGCAGTGGGGCTTGCCTCCCTGCATATAACCTTTTATTTTATTTTCCCTTTTTTTTTTTTATATACATAGACAAAGCTCTGTAACTTCGGACATATGTGTTCGCACATATGGTAGTCAAAGTTATGGAACTTTGACTATGTAATATAGACCCCATAAATGCATTAGGAAATGCTACTTTTATTTGTACGCATTTCTTAGAAGTGTAGTGATTACATTGGCATTTTTGTCAGGGCATTTCACTTTCTCAGGTGCACAGCTTTATTAACTGTCATCACAAGTGCTAATTTTACAACTGTTTTTCTCTGTACACTCTTTTATTGTCACTTCTGTAAAACGTAAATGTCATATATTTTCAATGAAATGGGTATTAGCCTTCTAGGATGGCCCATAGACATCTCTAGGGGATTGCTGGCCACAGGTGGGCGTGACTGGCAATTGCATAAAATTGAATGTTCTGTGGTAAATGTGTACACATGTTTTTGGGACAGTTTATTTGATAGCACTTTTAGCAGTTCACTGACAATGTGTTAGCAAAATGTGTCATTTGCCTGTTGTTTTAGGGGTGGGGAGGGCGTCTTTGTTGACAAACACAACATTTGCTACTGTTACTCTCCTTGTTTTGGATCCAACCTTGTTTTGTGTGTGATTGTAATATGTTACAACCACATAATTCTTTTTTTATATATTTGACTATCTTGACTGTTTTATATTTCTCCAGTGGGTTATAGTGAAATACTACCTTTTATGTGAAGAAGAAGAAGGACTTTTATTTATATGATACTTACATGTATTATCCTTCTTTTGTGTTTTATGTCACCTAGGACTATGGCACCCAAGCGTCCAAATTCGTGCAAACCCCCCTTCAGTGACCCTGAGAATGAAGTAATTGTGGAAGCATTTAGGTGACATGGTGCCTTTCTGCTTGAGAGGGGATGTGGAGATATGTCTGGCAGAATGCAAATTTGACAGCAGAAAGTGGCTGATGTAAACAAAGTAGTTAGTCAGAGCAGAACATAGGATCAGGTGCATCATAGGACCACTGATATGATTTCATCAGGGGAATTTCAATACCCATACAATACATTCTGTTTTACAATTAAATTTATCCTGAACTGTTTATTTTTTGCCATTAATTTTCTAAAAAGTATTAACTATATAAATACAGCAGCTACATTTTCCACAGGGAATAGTCCCTTTTTGTCTAATGCTCCTAGCTAACTTTTTCTATAGGCAAAATAAATTTTGCATGCGCTATCATATCTCTAATAATTCTCCCACTTTATATGAAACACATAATTTCTTACCTAACATATGCACAAAATCCTTATGCCGAATAAGGCAACCCCAATAGAAATTTACTAATTTTACCAATTCATAGGAAGTTTGAAGATGGAAGGCAATACTTGCATGATAATATTTGCCATCCTCATATGCACTTAAAGTCTGCCTTATGGGATTTCCTTTGGATTTGCCATTTGTATAGTTTTGATAAAGAGTTTAAGAGAAAATTAAAAAAAAGACTATCAATGTATTTAGTAGGAGAGGTTATGATAAGGATAACCTGTTCCAGAGTGCTAACAAATTGAAGAGGGAGTGGGGGGAAGGATACAAAAATAGAAGTTATGTACCTACCATAACGTTCCATGTTAGTTGTCTTCTTCTCGCCTTTTTTCTTGCTGGATGGGTTCGGAGCCGATCCTCGGCTCCGACTCGGCCACTCTAAAAGCTCGAGAGTTAGTTCCACCGGCTCGAGGCTCCCCTTTTATCCCACAATGCTAGGCGGTAATACCTCAGATCTCGTTTGTAAGCTAGGCCCAGCCAGGGAAAAAATCCAGAAACACTGGAAAGAGGGAACCCACCTCTATAAAGTGACAGAAAGAAGGTGACCTAAAACCTGATGAGGGAATATATATATATTACAGTATATACATATATACAAATAGAGGTGGTAAGAAAAAAAGGTCACTATCAAACTCCTCTAGGTCTGTCCAGGCTAGGGGGAAGGAGGGTGGGACGCAAGAAAGAAGGCGAGAAGAAGACAACTAACATGGAACGTTATGGTAGGTACATAACTTCTATATGTTAAGTTGTCTATCTCGCCTTCATTCTTGCTGGATGGGACCGCATCCCTAGCACCTTGTCCTGGGTGGCCTATCGGAACAGACTCTTGAGTACAGTGGAACCAAAGTTGGCTCTGTGTCTAGAAGCTAAATCCAACTTATAGTGAGAAATGAAAGTATGAGGAGTAGCCCAAGTAGCTGCAGCACAAATCGTATCAATAGGCAGCCTGTCTTGGAAAGCTATGGAAGTAGCCAAAGCTCTAGTTGAATGAGCCTTAGGTTTGTTTGGTAACTGTTGATGCCTGATCTCATATACAAAAGAAATCAAAGATGTAAGCCATCTGGAGAGAGATACTTTCGAAACTGGAAGGCCCTTTCTGCCTTCTGCATAAGAAACAAAAAGTTGATCAGACTTTCTGATTTGTTTGGTCCTGTCTAAGTAATACCTTAATTGTCGATGAACATCTAGCCAATGTAATTTTTGTTCTGACCTGTTGGAATAGTTAGGAAAAAACACAGGAAGGTCAATGTTTTGATTTAGGTTTGCCAGAGAGGCTACTTTGGGTAAGAAGGATGGGTTGGTACGTAAGGATACCCTATCCTTATGAAACAAAAGGTAAGGGGATTGACTACAGAGTGCATGAAGTTCAGAGACTCTTCTAGCCGAAGTAATGGCTACCAAAAAGAGTGTTTTCCAGGATAGCAATTTCATCGAACACGAAGCCGCAGGTTCAAAAGGGGGAAGAATCAAAGATGTGAGAACCAAGTTAGGGTCCTAGAAGGAGGAGGATTCCTAATAGGAGGCTTGAGAAGAAAAACTCCCTTCAAAAAGGCTTTGCAAAGTTTGTGACACATGATGGCAGACTCTGAGATTCCAACATGAAAGTTAGATATAGCTGCCAATTGGACCTTAAGTGTAGAAGGAGACGAACCTGAGTGGAAAAGTCTGGCTAAGAAATCAAGGACTGATTGAATAGAAGCAGTGAAAGGGTCTATGTCCCTTCCCTGCACCCAATAGGAAAAACGTTTCCACTTACTAAGATAAATCTTCCGAGTGGAGGTTTTATGAGAAGCTATTAAAATATCTCGAACTGAGTGAGATATTAGAGGAAGCCTGGCTAGGGTTGGAATTGGAGGAACCATGCAGTGAGGTTCAGAGAGGGGAGGGAGCGATGTAACTGACCCGACTGATGGGTCAAAAGATCTGGAACTGGGTCCAGATGCCAGGGTTGCTCCAACAGATAACGGTGTAGAAATGGGAACCAAACCTGTCTAGGCCAGTATGGAGCAATGAGGATCATGGAAGCTTTCTGAGCGATGGCTTTCTGTATCAATTGAGAAATCAGTGGGAAGGGAGGAAAGGCATACAGAAGTCCCCGGGCCAATCTTGGACTAGAGCCGCCTCTGCTGGGATGGCCTGGTTGGGGAAAGAGAGTGAAATAATTTTCGCACTTGCTGTTTTGGGGAGTAGCAAAAAGGTTGCAGCAAGGCTGTCCCCACTTTAGAAAAACTTTCTCCAACACTGAATTTTTCAGAGACCACTCGTGAGGCATGAGAATAGCTCTGCTCAATTTGTCCGCAATGACATTGGACTTCCCGGAATGTGCTGCTATCAGAAACCGCTGAGAAGAAATCGCCCATTGCCACAGTCTGAGTGCCTCTCGACATAGGGGATAGGATCTGGTTCCGCCTTGTTTGTTGATGTACCACACTACAGACATGTTGTCCATCTGAATTGCTATCGTTCCTATTGGAAGAGAGTCTTGAAGGGCCTGCAACGCTAAAAGCACTGCTCTCATCTCTAGAACATTTATATGCAAGTGGCGTTCGTAAGGTTGCCATATGCCCTGGACCGTCCTGCCCTGATAATGCCCCCCCACCCGATCAGGGAGGTGTCCGTTGTCAGAGTAGCAACCGGAGGGGGAGGAACAAAGGGTCTTCCTAAGAAGAGCTGGGGGGATGTAATCCACCAAAAAAGGTGATTCCTGCATGATTGAGTTATCACAATGGTGTGGGACATCGGAAGTTGTTGGTATGACCATTGTGTGAAGAGCATCCATTGTAAGATTCTCATGTGAAATCTGGCTAATAGAAGAAGAGGAATAGCAGCCGCCATTATCCCCAGTACTTTCAGGACCAGTCGGGCTTTGATTATGTTGCTGTGGAGGAGAAGAGAGACTTGTTTGTGTATGTCTGCTATCCTCAGGTCTGTGAGTCTGGCTGACATGCTGACTGTGTCTAGATTTACGCCTATGAAGGTAATAGCATGACAAGGCGACAAAACAGACTTTTCGCAATTTATTGAGATACCTAGCTTTCGACATGTGTGAAAAGGGTAGTCTCTGGCAAGTAGCAGAAGATGCTTGGTGGGGGCTGTAAGGAGCCAGTCGTCTAAGTATGGAAACACCTGGAATCCTTGATGTCTCAGATGAGAGGCGACCACTGCCATGCATTTGGTAAACACCCGGGGGGCTGTGGTGAGTCCAAAGAGCAGGGCTCTGAATTGAAAATGACTGGTTCCCAACCTGAAGCGGAGAAATCTCCTGGAGCGTCTGTTCAGTTTTATATGGTAGTACGCATCCTGGAGGTCTATAGAGCACATCCAGTTGTCCTTCCCCAATAGGGGTAGGATGGACTGCAGCGTGACCATACGAAATTTTGCTGAGATCCAAAATGGGTCTCCAGTCCCCTGTTTTCTTTGGAACCAAAAAGAATTTGGAGTAGATTCCGGATCCTTGCTGGTCTGCTGGAACTGGTTGAATGGCTCTTTTTGCAAGCAACTTTGAGATTTCTAACACTGCTTGCTCCCTTTGAGCGTGTGGAACATCTGGAAGGGACTTTTTTGATTGTTTTGGAATGCGAAAGAATGGGATGGAATAGCCTTCGGAAATGATAGACTGTACCCACTTGTCTCGAGTTAGGGATCGCCAGGCTTCTGGGTACAGTGATAATCTTCCCCCGACTGCCTCCGAAGGTGAACAGTCGGGCAACACCTCAGGGATGTTGAAAGGGCTTTTCAGAAAAGGTTTCTCGATTGCCCTGGTTCTGCGGACCCCCCCCCCGCCTCTAGGGCGGCGTCTACCATTATTGTTCCCCTCTGCCTCTAGAGGGGAACCGACTCTGTCGCCAGGCAAAGCTCCTTGAGATTATTTATGAACCACATCTTTCCCCCCTTCTGGCCCTTGGGGTAAGGCCTAGAAGGAGTAGAAAAATGGACTCCAACGACAGAGAGAGTTTTGCCATCAGTCTCGCACCCTGTCAGGGTTTCTTTCACTTGAGGACCAAAAAGAGACGATCCATCAAACGGGGAGTTAGTGAAAGACGTCTTGAAAGGGTCCGCAAAATTGCATAGCCACATCCAGGCATGCCGGCGTAAGGCCACACCTGTACCTGCGGCTCTGCTCGCTCCATCAGCCGCATATGAAAGGAGGCGCATGGAGGAGTTAGCTATCAAATTGAGGGTAGCCAGCTGAGAGTTCATCTTATCCTGAAAACCCGCAGCTGTTGGATCCTTTAACATATCACTCGCTTCCTTGATCAAGTCTCTCTGAAGACGAGTGAAATGACAGAGGTAGTTCAGCGAACGCATCGAAAAGGTCGCTGACGAGAACATCCGCTTCCCGTACCTGTCCATAGACCTAGATTCCTTGTTAGGAGGATGGACAGGCACTGAAGGATCAGCTAGTTCCTTCTTGGTGGCAGCAGCCACCACCATAGCATCCACGGAAACTCCTTTGGTCAAAAATTGTTTGTCTGCTGGGGCCGTAATAAACTTTGAAGGTCTCCTGGGGGTGGGATCCACAGAGTCAGGAGCCATCCAGGCCTTTTTTGCTACCACCTGCATGAGGGGGTCAAAGGGGGGGGACACCCAGGAGGTGGAAGGGCGAGAGCCGAACGCCTCAAGATACACAGATTCATCCTCTGAAGGGTTGAGGGCTGGCCAATTCCCCCTCTGTTTTAAGATCTCCAGGATGTCTGCAAAGGAGACATCTTCAGAGGGGGAACGGGGGGAACCTTCAGAATCCTCTAAATCCGTGTCAGAGGTGACAGACTCAGGTGAGTCTATGTGCTTCCTCTTGCACTTTCTCTTCCTAGGGGGCTCTCCTGCCAATTCAGGAGAGGCCTCGGAAGAGGAGGAGATCCCCACTGGGGACTCTTGAGGAGCTGGCTCTCTGCGATCCAGGATGAGGGAGTGAGTAGAAATTACCTGAGGCACCATGGAGGGAGGGGCGGACGGAGCCGACTGTGGAGTTGAACCAGGTTCCAACACACTCCGCATGACCTCGAAGGCACCCCTGTCAGGCAGAGCCAGAGGTCTCCGCTCCGAAAAGCTGAAAACCTCCCTCAGCACCAACAGTGATGGCTCCAAGGCCGATGTCGGAGCCGAACTCACCAACGCCGAAGCACCGAGAGGGAGAGTGGGGTCGGACAAGGGTCCGATGCCACTCAACCCCCGGAGCCGACGAGGGAAGTCCGGTGCCGAGATTCCTCCAATGAAGAAATCGGAGCAGACGACGGCGCCGAAGACAATTGTATCGGCTCCAACGCTGCCACAGTCTCGGGTCTGAACGCCCGGCCCGAACTCAAAGGAGTCGGAGGAGGAACATTTTGAGTAATAGGGTTAACCATCGACTGATGAGTTGGGCTCTGAAGCATTTGGGCCAGTGCCTCGGACTTACGAAGTCGACTCACCAGCCTCTGAAGGTCATGATCTGAAAGTCTCGACGACCTAGAGGAGTGAGACCTATGGCTCCATTCAGACAGCAAGGGAGATGCTGGAGCTGAATGAACGGAGCCAAGAGACGGTGACCTAGACCTTTTCCTAGTTGTCGGTTCCGATAACCTTATCGGAGCCGACTCAGTGATTTCTAATACCTCGGCTCCGGCCGGAGCCGAGGAAACAGCAGAAATACGTGTTCGAGCCTCATCGGCTCCGCCGGAGCGGATGCTGTAGCAGACTTCGAAGCCCTAGGTGACGACTCAGAAGCTGGAGCCGATGACCTGGTAGGCTTGGACGGTTTGCCCGAAGATAGAGTCGGGGGACCCTCAGGCTTCAATAAGCCTCGTAAGATAAGCTTATTTTTCTTTTCCTGCAGGACTCTAGGGCTGAAGCCATGGCAGACAGCACAAGAGTCCTGCAGGTGCAAAGGTTCCAGGCAGTACACGCAAGAAGTGTGACCGTCTGTCAGAGACATCTTCTGACAGCACGAGTCACACTTCTTAAAGCCTGAGACCTTTGAATCCTTAGACATTACTAAAGATATAAAGTGTAATCACCCACACAGACACAAACACACCGATTACACTATCCAATAAAAAATTAAATTAAACTAATAAATTTAGTTTTTAATTTCTAGTTTTTAGATCCCTACAAAAAACACACATGCACTTCACTACTAGTAAGGGGATGGAAGGGCCCGAAGGCCTAAGGAAAGAACTCCTAAGTTCTTGAGGTAAAAAGGGTGGAGAAACTGTAAGGGAATGGATAAAAAACTATTTAACTTTGGAAAATATAAAGAAAAACTAAGTTAAAGGGGTTTAAAATAAGTTTTAGATTGCTCTAAACAAACTAACCTGAAGCCGGTTGGAACAACACACCTCGACAGGGCATTTCACTTTCTCAGGTGCACAGCTTTATTAACTGTCATCACAAGTGCTAATTTTACAACTGTTTTTCTCTGTACACTCTTTTATTGTCATTTCTGTAAAATGTAAATGTCATATATTTTCAATTAAATGGGTATTAGCCTTCTAGGATGGCCCATAGACATCTCTAGGGGATTGCTGGCCACAGGTGGGCGTGACTGGCAATTGCATAAAATTGAATGTTCTGTGGTAAATGTGTACACATGTTTTTGAGACAGTTTATTTGATAGCACTTTTAGCAGTTCACTGACAATGTGTTAGAAAAATGTGTCATTTGCCTGTTGTTTTAGGGGTGGGGAGGGCGTCTTTGTTGACAAACACAACATTTGCTACTGTTACTCTCCTTGTTTTGGATCTAACCTTGTTTTGTGTGTGATTGTAATATGTTACAACCACATAATTCTTTTTTTATATATTTGACTATCTTGACTGTTTTATATTTCTCCAGTGGGTTATAGTGAAATGCTACCTTTTATGTGAAGAAGAAGAAGGACTTTTATTTATGTGATACTTACATGTATTATCCTTCTTTTGTGTTTTATGTCACCTAGGACTATGGCACCCAAGCATCCAAATTCGTGCAAACCCCCCTTCAGTGACCCTGAGAATGAAGTAATTGTGGAAGCATTTAGGTGACATGGTGCCTTTCTACTTCAGAGGGGATGTGGAGATATGTCTGGCAAAATGCAAATTTGACAGCAGAAAGTGGCTGATGTAAACAAAGTAGTTAGTCAGAGCAGAACATAGGATCAGGTGCATCATAGGACCACTGATATGATTTCATCAGGGGAATTTCAATACCTATACAATACATTCTGTTTTACAATTAAATTTATCCTGAACTGTTTATTTTTTGCCATTAATTTTCTAAAAAGTATTAACTATATAAATACAGCAGCTACATTTTCACTTTATATGAAACACATAACTTCTTACCTAACATATGCACAAAATCCTTATGCCGAATAAGGAAACCCCAATAGAAATTTACCAATTCTGCCAATTCATAGGAAGTTTGAAGATGGAAAGCAATACTTGCATGATAATATTTGCCATCCTCATATGCACTTAAAGTCTGCCTTATGGGATTTCCTTTGGATTTGCCATTTGTATAGTTTTGATAAAGAGTTTAAGAGAAAATTAAAAAAAAGACTATCAATGTATTTAGTAGGAGAGGTTATGATAAGGATAACCTGTTCCAGAGTGCTAACAAATTGAAGAGGGAGTGGGGGGAAGGATACAAAATAGGCCATCATGTAATATTTCTGAAGAACAAAAGAGTAGAACAGAACAAATGTTTTTTGTAACCACTTTCAGTCTTTTCAGTGGAGAAACTGGTAAAATCTGTATTTTGTTATTGTGGTTTCCTTATTCAGCATAAGGATTTTGTACATATGTTAGATAAAAAAATATGTGTTTCATAGTATTAGAGATATGATACTGCATGGGAAATTTATTTCACCTATAGAAATGTTTGCTAGGGACATTAGACAAAAAGGGACTATTCCCTGTGGAAAATGTAGCTGCTGTATGTATATAGTTAATAGTTTTCAGAAAATTAATGGCAAAAAAATATACAGTTCAGGATAACAATATTTGTGAAACAAGTATTGTTTATGTACTGAAACACCCCTGTGGTAAGTTTTACATAGGGGAAAGTAAAAGAGCTTTTAAGATCCATTTGTTAGAACATATTAGGGATATTAAAAAAGGCAAAACAGAAATTCCAGCAGCAATGCATTTTAAAATGTGTCACAATGGTAAACCTCATGGATTATAAGCAGTATTTTAGGAAAAGCTTTTACTGGTCAATATGATAATGTAAATTTGAAAAATTAATTATTGCGCAATGAGTCTGTTTTTATTCTGAAGTATAACACATTGGTTCCCAAGGGTTTGAATTGTGAGTGAAATTTTAGATTTTTAATCAGTTAATTGGATAATTGATAATTAAGTTATTGTATAATTAGTCTTGTTATATAAGTAGGAAAATTCTGGATGTATGCATGTACTCTTTAAATGCTTTTTTAGCTGAGGCACTAGAAATAGAAAGATTTTTATACTGTGACAGATTTTATTAATGTTTTTTCAAGAAAATATTTTTATTTCATTAAACTTGGTTACTGTGCTGATTTCTAGCCTCTTTTTGTGGTTGTTGTAATTTTTCCTTGGTGTGGTTTCATATATCAGTATGGCCAGGGTTCCTTACTTACAGATTTTGAGGATTTGTTTTTAATCAAACATGGATCCTACTCAGAAATTGATGGGAGAGTTTTATTATGCAGTCCAGAGATCATAGAATGTCCCAGGAGACAGTGATTATACAGACTGGCAATGTGTTAGTAAGACTGTTGGAAAAACTAGATGAAGAATGGGGTAGAAGATCAGACAATCCTTTTTTGGCAGTGGAACAATGATCTAACACTCTGTTGGCACCAGATATTCAGGTATTGTTTGAGCAGCTTGAGAAATTATTATACAAAGAAACATCAGTACCCTTTAACATACAGAGTCTACAAAGGTATTTGGAGCTTGATGTTACTCCAAGAGGACTTAGAGCATTCTAAAGTCCCTCAACTCCATTTGATGTGACTGATGAGGCTGGTAAAATATTTCAGGACAGATGTGTCACTTGTTCCCATAAGTGTATGATAGAGTGGCTGAATATCCTGGTGGAAAGGGTTTTTTTTTTAAACAATACTTAATTAAAGAAGAAATAAAAGTCACCTGATCTTCTACACTGCTTGGGTGTAACTGAAATAAATTCCCAGTTTGAGCAAGAACTTATTGATAGGAAAAAAATAAACTCAGATGGGATATGCATGATTACAAAAACAAATGGTGTTTACCTGGAGGACAAATCAGCTGAAGTGACGTAATCATGTGAGATTTGAACAGCAAGAAGGAATGGTTGTTCAACATGGTATTTTATTTATGTCAACAGATAGTGCGATGACTTACACAGAGTGGGAGAATGATGAAGACACTCATTTCCCCTCTCTGCCACCAGCTCAAAATCCCAATATCCTACAAAAAAACATTTAAAAAAAGGGATTTTAACTGTAAATGATACAGAGGGGATTACAAATCAAATACAGGGATGTTTAAAGATGGACAGTTTTTCAGAACTCTAAAAGAAGTAACTGGCACTGATGTGTTTAGTGAAATTGATGATATACCAACTGTTTCTAGCTATGTTATTAATTTATCAGGGTACAACTTATCTGAAACTGAATTGTCAATTTTAAATTGTGGATTGAAGTTTGCACTGACAGTGCTTCCAAGAATTCATGTTTTGAAATGTGATATCTTTATATTAGTACATAAATTGCACTTAAAGTATTTTTTAGTCAAATATGTAAAGAAATAGAATTTATTTTTGAAAATGACACTTTTGATGAATTACATAGTAGTGATGACAGTTTTTACTCTTGCAATTTGGACTGTGAGATAAACGCATATTGCCTATTAGATACAAAGGATGTGGTATGTAAAAGTAAATTTATGCCTTCTTTTTCTCATGAAGGTATACAGCAGTTTTCAGCGATGTTAAACTATAGTCTAGAAAGACATTTTATGATTTTCAAAAGTGCATTAAAAGCAAACAATATAATTTAACTAAAATAAATAGAGTACATTACAGAATTTGAGCCACCAGGAGGAACTGATTTTCAAACCTGCCGACAAAGGAAATAAATTAGTGGTTATGCGCTTTACTCAACATTTGGAGATGTGCTACAAACATTTAAATAATAGTGAAGTATATGAAATTGTTGATGTTTATGAATATACAAATGCATTTATAAGTTTTAAGGATTTATTGAATAAAGGTTACAGATTAGGCTACTTTCCGAGAGAAGATATAGAAAAAAGTTTAGCTGTGAAGATTGTACAATAGCTTAATTCCCCTCAAAGTACATAAAAGTTTGGTTGACTCTCCTGGCCACCCTATAGTATCAGCTTGCAATTATATTACATATAGATTAGAACAATTTTTGCTTAAATATTTGATGCCTAGGGAAGCAAAATTGCCATCATACATCCAGGATATGTTTGGCTTTCTAGAGAGAATAGCTAATTTAAAATGGAATGAGTAAATGTATTTTATAACAATAGATGTTGCAAGTTTGGATACCAATATTCAACACAGCTTTGGTACAGAGGCATTTAAACATTAATTAAGGGATAGCCAAGTATCACAGTATATTACTGAATTAGTTTACCATTGTTTAAGGATTTTTTTTTAGTTTAATAGTAACTTATATAAACAACTACAGGGTACTGCCATGGGGGCACCATTTGCTCCCATGTATGCAAAGCTATATATGAGTTTATTGGAAGAGAAATGTACATATACTCATGATTTTTTAAGAACCATGTGTTAGGCTGTTTTAGATGTATTGACAAATTTCATTTTTATTTGTAAGGGCTGTCAGGAGATAGTTGAGCAGTTTGTACAAAATTTAAATGTAAATAGGTTTGGGTTGAGCTTGATGGACTATAGATAGGAAAGAAGGCACCCTTTTTAGATATTATACTTTATGGAAGTGAGCAAGATACAATTAGAACTAGTATCCACAGGAAGTGTGAAGATGGAAATCAGTAGTTGCATGGTAATTGTTGCCATCCTCCCCATGTACTTAAAGCTTTGCCTTATGGGGAATTCCTTAGGATTTGTGCAGTGATGATAAAGAGTATGAGGGAGAATTGAAAAAGACTATAAATTTGTAGGAAAGGTCATGATAAGGATAACCTGTTCCTGAGTGTTAATCTTAAGAGGGAGTGGGTGGAGGCAACGACATAGTTCATTATATAATACTTCTGTAGAACAAAATTGTAGAAAAAAACATTTTTTAAACCACTTTCAGTCTTTTCAGCATAGAATTGGTAAATGTTGATTGGGGTTTCCTTATTCAGCATAATGATGTTGTCCATATGTTAGATAAAAAATTATGTGATTCATATAAGAGGGGGAGAAGTATTAGAAATATGATAGTGCATGGGAAATGTATTTTGCCTATAGAAAAAGTAGCTGGGAATATTAGACAAATTGGGACTATTCCCTATGGAAAATGTAGTTGCTGTATGTATATAGTTAATAGTGTTCAGAAAATTAGTGACAAAAATATACAGTTCAGGATAATTTCAATTGTGAAACAGAAGATATTGTTATGTATTTAAATGCCCCTGTGGTAAGTTTTAGACAGGGGAAAGTAAAACAATTTTTAGCATCCATTTGTTAGATTAGGGATATTAAAAAATGCAAAATACAACGTCAAGCGGCAATGTATTTTCAAAAATGTATCACAATGGTAAACCTGATGGATTGCAAGCAAGTATTTTAGATAAAGGTTTTATTTGTCAATATGATAACAATTTGAAAAATCAATTATTGTATAAGAAGTCTGTTTTTATACTGAATTATAATACCTTGGTTCCTAAGGGTTTGAATTGTGAATGCAATTGGAGATTTTTAATTAATTAGTTAATTGGATAATTGATAATTAAATGATTGTATAATTAGTCTTCTTATATAAGTAGGAAAATTCTGGATGTGTGTATGTACTCTTGAAAGTCTTTTTTAGCTGAGGCACTAGAGAGAGATTAATGACTATTTAATCTGCTAAGCCAATAATTCAATTAAACATCACACAAATTGAAATGATTAAAAAATTAAAAAATTAAACAATTCATCAAGTTAAAGAATAGCTTGGAATTTTCCAAGACAACCTGACATAAAGTGCTTCAGTGCCTTTTATATCTCCTGAAACCATAAATCTAAAGTGGAAAAGGAGAAAATACCATAGTAAAAAATAAAATGCACGTGACATCTGATTATGTATTTACAAAATGTCAGAGCTTTTAGCTAACAGTAGCATGATTAAAGTCAGAACAATATAAACAACATATTTTTCTTTATTGGTGCAATGAACTGTTTTAGTAGATTTTAATGTACCATTTACTTACGCATTTGTGGTAATTATTCTATGAATATTTACTTGTTTTTCACAGTCATTGTATTGTGCCGAACATTTTGTACCCATTTGGCTGTGTACTATACAGATGTTACATATACCTGTTAGGTTTTTTTTGGATCATCTTCAAGATTTTATTAGTCATCCTATTCTATCATATTTATTTTAGCATATTGCTGTGTCATCCCCTTTTTACATTTTATATTTTTTGTTTTGCTGGCATCACATTGATTTCTTATGGTTCTCAGAATTCTCTTGCAGTTTGACAACAGAATTGCAGGACATTATTTCTGGTTGTTTTTATTGTTCTGACTTTAATCATGCTACTGTTAGCTAAAAGCTCCGACATTTTGTAAATACATAATCAGATGTCACATGCATTTTATTTTTTACTATGGTATTTTCTCCTTTTCCACTTTAGATTTATGGTTTCAGGAGATATAAAAGGCACTGAAGCACTTTATGTCAGGTTGTCTTGGAAAATTCCAAGCTATTCTTTAACTTGATGAATTGCTTAATTTTTTAATTTTTAAATTTTTTAATCATTTCAATTTGTGTGATGTTTAATTGAATTATTGGCTTAGCAGTTAAGAATATATATACTGCACTGCCATATTGGTATTGTAACTTGAAAAAGCCTGGGATTGCCAGGCGAAAGCGCTCGTTTTTATTCTGTACTGCATTAAAGAAGATTTTGTCGATTCCAGCATTGTTTTTGGGTCGCAGTTTACTATTTGGACCATCCTTGCAAAGAGATTTCTTAGTAGAACTCTGGTTTTGTGGATGCACTTCATTTTCAACTATTTGTTGTCTTAAGAGTTCTGGTACGCTGATTTCCCGCTCACGTCTGGTTCTTGGTTTATTTTTGTTTCATTTTTACTACTATAACCTCCTTAACAGATTTTTTAGATTTTACTTATGTTGTACATTCAGACACCATCAATTTCCTTGACATTTGTATTCACAAAGACTATCGTAATAGTAGGTTTAGAACTACGATATATAGAAAGCCTACTTATTCGAATTCTTTTCTTCATTTTTCCAATTCTCATCCCTACTACCAGAAAAGAGTGGTGGTTAAAGGATAGCTAGTCAGAGTAGCTAGAATGGTTTCAGATGAGACGGATTTTATAAGGGAATGTCAATTGTTGGAAAACATGTTTATTAACAGGGGATACCCTTCATCATTAGTTTCCAACATTTCGTCAGAAGTTATTATTAAAAGACAAACAGGTTACTTTCAACCTTTATTATTAGTGAATTCTACTGTTGAATGTATTCCTGACGTTAACCAGGTAACTTCATTGTCACCAGAGTCCCATGGTTTCACAACTAGCTTCCTTTGCACTTATAATCTCGATCATGCATTAATAAGGAACATTTTAAATAAAAATTGGGCTCTTATTATAGAGGACAATAGATTGAACAAGATTTTAGGTGACAAACCTAAGGTGGTTTTTAGACGTGGCCATAATTTGAAGTCGCTTCTTGAATATACTAGTAAGCCCTTAGTAAGCAAACAGACAGGAATGTTCAAATGTGGGTCATGTCATCAATGTAAACTCATCAATACCACATATCAATTTAAGATTCGTGATAAACTGTATAAGGTCCATGGCAGATTCTCTTGTGATTCGAAAGGAGTAGTTTACTCCACTTGTTGCCTGAATTGTCCTTCCTTTTACATTGGAAAGACAGAAAGAAAGCTTAGGCAACGGATGTATGAACATCAGTATGCCATAAGCAAGAAGGACACGAACAATGCCTTAGCTAGGCATATAGAAGAATTCCCTGATCATAGCTTTAGGTTCAATGTCCTGAATCAGGTACAACTTGACCCCAAGGGAGGACCATGGCAGATCAAACTTGAGATTGAAGAACTTCTATAGCAAATAAAAACAGCAGCTTATTCGTCCCCGGGCCTTAACGAAACTGTATCTATTAAATGTTTCTTAAAACTAGCAGCTTTGAAGAGATAAGCCGATTACTTTTAAAGGTTTTTTACATATTGATGTTTAGTGGCCACTGTTTAACATTTCCCATATTAGCTAGTGTCTAATATCATTTATATGAGTTGGATTTAAACACACTTTTTTAACATTTATATATATATATATATATATATATATATATATATATATATATATATATATACATATATATATAAAGTGAGTTTTATTGCTTTAACAAGATCTATGCTTACTTAATTCTTTTTATTTGATCCTTTATTTAGGGCTATAATACTTACTGTATGTATATATCGTGCTTTTCGGTTGTGCTATGTAACTAGTCTTAATTGACTTTTTAGATTGTATTTTTACATTAACATGACTTGTTTATCAATTTTAGGTAAGGAACTTGTTACCAAGTATTTACAAGAATATTACTAATTGGTTAATTGGGCAGCTAGTGTGCTATATATTCATGCCCAAATGATTTACTTCTGTTTGTCTGAGGAAGGAAATGTATTGGCGTTTCTGAAAGCGCTTACTTCATCATTAAATTTTCTTAGTTTTTAGCTCTGGCTGGTTTTGCTGTTTTTTCATTTTCAACAGTTTGTCGAGAACCTATTGTTTGATACCTTCATTCTACACAAATAACACTGTGGAGATCCCATTTTAGGATGCACTTTATAATCAGTGGATAGGATAGGTTCATAGGTTCATAGGAGGGTACTGGGCTATTGGCCCTAGGGCCTATATAAGCCTAGCCAAAATGTACCCTGGCTTTCGCCACCCAAGAAAATTATTTTCCTGTGCCCCTGTTGAGCAGAGCTACAGAAGTGATCCCCGGGGTAAATTTCCTATCTCCCATCCAATCATCAAGATTTTTCCTGAAGAGTGCTAATAAGGAGCTCTGTTTGACATAGATAGGTAGTCTGTTCCAGAGTATGGGAAGTCTTTGGGACAGGAATCTATCCCTCCAGCATGTTCTGTTTATTGTGGTGACAAGGTTTAGGTCCCTAGAGCGTGTAGCTCGGAGGGATTGGGATTTCTTTAAGTGGAGCATGTCCAACAGCTCTGGGTTTTATATAGCTTTGTATGTTAGGCAGAGATCGCCTCTGAGTAGACGATATGCGATGGAGTAAAGCTGGAGTTTTTTTAAATGGTCTGCTTAGGGCATCTGTTTGAGGCCAGTAATCCTCTTTGTAAAGTATTTCTGTGGCCTTTCCTCAGGATGCAGTGGTCATGATTTGCACCTAGATGTATCTGCTACCTGTCAGTTACTATGGAGAGTTGCCTCTTTATGATTTACCTTCCTACTTCAGAGTTAGTGCCACACATCCCTTTCATAATACACCCTCTAGTAAATGCAATTCTATCAAGCACAACATCACAATGAGCAATATGTTTTCTAGGCTCAGCAGTTACTCTTCCACATGAGTATCAGCATATACAATCAGTTTTCACATCATTCAATGGGGTGTAAGTCAAAGACAACATATCTGCAGTTAACTGACTGTGACTTGAACAATGTTGGATCTTAAAAATATAACTGCTAGGGTCAAAGCCCATCTTGATATTGGTGGGTTGCAATCCTTCAGATGGTATAGCCATTGCAAGGGGGCATGGTTAGTGATTAATACAAAATACCTATACCACAAGTAATAAACTGGGGTGCTTAGACCCTATTTTATGATAAGGTATAATTTATCTGTACTGAATAACATCTCTAAGTATTTCTGATTTTTCTGCTTATGTAATAACTATTATGGTACTCTCCATGTATAGTCTAAGACAAGATAGTACCCACGCCTAATTCAGGGGCATCTTGCAGCATCTTTGTACACTAAAAGTGCTTTTAAAAATGTGGTACTTTTAGAACATGGCATATAAATTGTTAACCTAAAGGCTTATTCTGTTTCAGCTGTCCATGTAACCTTAACTGGAGTCTTGTCCTTGATCATGTCAGTAAGTTGCAAGAAATAGTAGTAAAATTAGGAATAAATGTATGATAATAGCTAACCAAGCCTATTTCTTAGTGGATGTCATGGTCAGTTTTGTGCTGCTCTAATTTTCTTGCCTGCTGTTTCACTATCTATCTGCCTATTATGTAACCAAAACAGCATAAACAGCATGCTTCTAGCATGTGTAACTTACACTTAAGTTGGTTAATAGTCAATCAATCTTGAAGGAAGGGATCTAAAAATGGCTTGAACTTCAGGCACACGGCTTATCTAATCTTAAGAAAATATTACTACATCATACAGTAATGTTGTTGCATATCTTGTATGGAGTCTAAGAATTTGGTTTTGATGTTGTGGTTGTTCTGTGGACATCAAAAGACATGACTCTATAATGGAAGAACCCATCTGGTGTGGAAACACCATTCTCCTTAAGTTCTTGGGCTAGAACATTTTTGAAGTAACAATTGTTTAGGTTAAGAATCAGCAGAACCTAGCCTTGTCCTGCTTTTCAAATTTTTCAAAAGTTCATTCACTAAAGGAAATGAATAGGAATCTAATTTAGATATGCTATTTAATTTTCTGAAATCATTGCGGAACCTTATAGACCTATCAGTCTTAAGGATATTGACTTACTTTAGTATTATTCTATGAACACAAGTTTCAGCATTTTCTATATCTTTTGTTAACTGCTTGGCACTGGAATTATGGTATTTGATACAGTTGCAAATGTTATTTACCAGTAACTATGATTTTTGTGTTGTGCTGCATTAATCTGGTTCTAACAGGCATCTCTAAAAACATATATTTAGTTTTGGGTACAAATTCCTTTATTTCTTGTTTCCAATACATTGATAGTATCTAATCTACTCTGATTTCAGGACATGCTGTAGATGGCTTATAATATTCTGCAAATATACTTAATTTAAAAACTTTACCTGTTTTCAATGCTTCAAAACATTTATGTTGTATTTCTGAATAGGTTTCATTTTTTTACTGGTTGTCTTACCCTATAATTTTCTTTCACTTCGTGTTCTCCAATTTTTAAAAGTCATTGCCATTTTGCAAAGAAGTTGCTTTCAACAGTAGACACTATCATATGCACTGTATCCCCTGGTTTGAATTTGGTGAGATGAGCATTTCTGTTATATGCCCTCTGCAGTGTGTTCTATGGTCTCTCCAAATATACTTTTTAGTTTTGCCATTATAGTTATTAAACATTTCTGCAGGTCTGTAAAATGTACTAAGAAACTTTTTAAAGGAAGAACGTCTTTTCCTACTGTATCTAAATTGCTAGTTCAAGCAGCTTTAGGATGTCTGCATATAGTAGTTCAAGCAGTGTGAATTTAGCTGAAGTTTGGAGAAATTCTCTTAAAGCAAAGAGAAGATGTTGACGAAACTCATAATTTCTCCCTTCCCAGTTCTATAACCTTTCATCATAAAGGTTTTAAAGTTTTACTAAAAGGCTTAACTAGCCCTTCTGTTTGGGGGTAATATAATGATATCTTTAGCCGCATCATTTAAAAAATGGAAAATGGAATGCTTTACTCTGGATATGAATATGGTGCCTTAGCCAGTAAGATATTTTTGGGGAGAATTCCTTGTTTAGAAAATAGCAGTACTGGTTATTTTATAATACATTTTACATTAACATTTTTAGGGATATTGCATCAAGAAACATTTTTGCATAATCAGTGATTATCAGGATACACTGATGGTCACTTTTCAGTTTTACAACTGGACATACAATGTCTATCACTACTCTTTTTGAACAGGACTTGCACAATACATAAGGAAATCAAAGTTTTCTTGAACACGGTGTTGGATGCTGTACTTTGATGTTCTGGGCAACCTGTATACAGGTTTTCTCTATGATTTATAAAACTCCTGGCTTTTATCTTCTTTTTTTGTAAATGACCACCCAAACTGCAACTGTATGCAAACTTCATTATATAATTATCAAGTAAACCTGGAAATAATAACTGGTCCTGCATCTGTTCTCTGCCTGTAGTTTACATGTAGAACAAGTCAATTCTTTGTTCAAAATATGGCTATGAAGTGGGGCTGTTTTATTCATTTGTCTCCCTTTCTATTCCTGCTATGATCTTTCTGTGTCTGTCTGGTGTCTTATTTTCCCTCTGAACCTTTTTGAAATTGACATGGCTTCTTTAATGGTCAAACAACTCAGCATTATTTTCATGAGCATTCTAATGTGAAGCTGAAGGTGTAGCCTCAGGTGTTAATCAAGGTAGAGATTTTCCCCTTCATATAGTTTATCCTTCATAAAAAGGTAACTCACAAATATAATTTTCTTCCCCAAGGGTACAGGTAGTTTCTCTTTCTGTGTTTCAAAAGTTATTTTACATTGTTTAAAACTTTTTCCGATTGACTCTGATTTATACCAGCAGAAAGAAGTTTAATACTTTGGTGATGATCCCATTTCCCAGTCCTTAAGTGTGAAATTCATGTCTGTATTCCTCATTCGACACCTGCTTTATGTAATGCATTCTTAATTGGGTCCTTCCCACTCAGTCTTCACCCTGACTTATTTTTTTACTTTAGCAGCTGGAGTATTTTAGGAAGACTCAGCATTACATTTCTAATTCTTCCTTTCAAAGCAATATCTTAGTTCCATCTGTGTATTCTGATCTTACACATTTTCTTTACTGGCACTGTGTATTTCATGCAATACAGTCTCTAAAAATTTCCCTTATCTTCTATAGTTCTGTAAATTGGGAAAAGTCTTTGTCAGTTATCACATCATGTGATTTGTATTCATTTATTTATTTATTTATTTACTTTCATTTGTATGTGTATATTTATGTAATTTGTTTACCAGGGAAAATACTTATCCAAATGGAACATTTGAAGGTTGAACCCAGAAGAAAAAAAAAGTAGTGAAGTAATTTCACTGAAAGATAATACTGTAAACAATACATCTAACTGATTTATTTGTGGGTTACAGATAAACCATTCACACTACATATACATGGAAACTGCAGACTGAAAATATTAAACAAACTGAAGAGGCTGTAAGCCATACAGCTGGAAGAACAATAATTAGAATGCACCATTTGAGGTAATTGCTTATAGATAGTAAAATACTTACAATGTATGCAGTATTGGAATGAGACGAGTAAGTAAAAGGAGAGGTTGAGAGAAATGAATAAGGGTCCAAAGGGGGTAGAAGAAAGAGTAAAGAAACAAGCTAGTTAATACTTATATTACGCATTAGACTTACTTGGTATAACACATTCCTAAATGGTTTATATTTCATCTTGTCTTATAAAATATACTATCTTTTGTCTCCATGTGTACAGCTTACTTCAATTTCTGTTTGCTATTTGATTTTATGCTTACAAATATATTGTGATTTAACTAATGTAATCATGCTTCCTGAGTCCTGCAATCCTTGAATCTCCCTCCCTTTTCCTATAATAGTACACTTAACAAATGTAGCTATTGCACAGTAACAAAAATAAGCCTATATATTTCTAGTAGTCATAAGTCTGGCTGTATCAAAACCCACAAAGATTCTTTCTGGTACAGTTTGTTGGTGGGAAATTAACAATTTCCAGGTACATTATTGCTGTTAGTAACGATGCAGTACTTCTTGTGTGCATTTTATGAACATTAAAAATATACTAGTGCAGATGACATTTTTTCAAGTCTGCAGATCAAGAAAAATAAAAAGGTGAAACCTTATGTTTAGCATTTGATGCATGCCAATCTGACTTGGATTTGCAATTTCAGTTAAAATAAGTGTTGTACTAAGAGAACATAGTGTTCAGAAGACTTAAGATCACTCTGGAGTAACATTTGTCTTAATTTGCTATGATTTGCCCTTTTAAAGTTATCTAAAGCGATGATTTCAAGAATACTACTTATACTAGTCACATGGGGTTCTACCCACAATTTTAAAACATGCATTATTTAGTCATCTGTGACTTAAACAGTCCGAATGCCTAGTTGTGAAACTTACTAGACTGTGCCTTAAATGAATCCCCAGACTAGGCAGATTTTCACTTCATGACACTTGTTTCCATAGGCATCCCTGTGGTTCATTTGTGCATTTGTGAGCCTTTCTCTCAGATCTTAGAACATTATATATGCCACTCCAGATTTCTCCAGCTGCATTTCTCTCAAATGGTACAATATATGCTTCTAAGTTTTCATATTTTCCACATTTTATTCAACATTGTATTGATTTTTGGAATTAACAGCAAGGTGGGTGGTTGGTTATCCACATTGGATATCTGCTGATGGACACTGAGTAGGTGTAGCTCAGTGGCTGTTCTCCTGTTAGACTGAGCATATGTTTATTATGGCTATACTCCTTTCTAAAAAAGTTGTATAAGGTTGTTAATGGATGCACTTCAACAACTACAATTCAATACACACATGTTTAGCTCCACAAAAAATTCCACCAACAGAAAATTTGTTAAAGCATTCTTTCTCAATGCTACAAGGATTACCTTTGCCAGAGCGAACCCCCTCCTCACATAGTTCATCATGCAAGTTGAGAGGACCAACAGTCCAGATCAGCTTAGCATTCATTCATTTTGAATGCTAGCATTTCACACAACAAGGTTTGTATTCCATTTTTTAGTGGAAAAGTATAACTTAGAAAGAGCATTTTCTTTCACATAGGTTGGTAATTCACACGTTACATCATAAAACATTTTTTTCTGCCCACTGCATCAACCAGTGTAGAGATTTGATATACCTAAACAGTCTCTAGAATTTTTAAGTTGAGGTTTATTTGCTATGATTTGCCCTTTTAAAGTTATCTAAAGCGATGATTTCAAGAATACTACTTATACTAGTCACATGGGGTTCTACCCACAATTTTAAAACATGCATTATTTAGTCATCTGTGACTTAAACAGTCCGAATGCCTAGTTGTGAAACTTACTAGACTGTGCCTTAAATGAATCCCCAGACTAGGCAGATTTTCACTTCATGACACTTGTTTCCATAGGCATCCCTGTGGTTCATTTGTGCATTTGTGAGCCTTTCTCTCAGATCTTAGAACATTATATATGCCACTCCAGATTTCTCCAGCTGCATTTCTCTCAAATGGTACAATATATGATTCTAAGTTTTCATATTTTCCACATTTTATTCAACATTGTATTGATTTTTGGAATTACCAGCAAGGTGGGTGGTTGGTTATCCACATTGGATATCTGCTGATGGACACTGAGTAGGTGTTGCTCAGTGGCTGTTCTCCTGACAGACTGAGCATATGTTTATTATGGCTATACTCCTTTCTAAAAAAGTTGTATAAGGTTGTTAATGGATGCACTTCAACAACTACAATTCAATACACACATGTTTAGCTCCACAAAAAATTCCACCAACAGAAAATTTGTTAAAGCATTCTTTCTCAATGCTACAAGGATTACCTTTGCCAGAGTGAACCCCCTCCTCACATAGTTCATCATGCAAGTTGAGAGGACCCAATAGTCCAAATCAGCTTAGCATTCATTCATTTTGAATGCTAGCATTTCACACGACAAGGTTTGTATTCCATTTTTTAGTGGAAAAGTATAACTTAGAAAGAGCATTTTCTTTCACATAGGTTGGTAATTAACACGTTACATCATAAAACATTTTTTTCTGCCCACTGCATCAACCAGTGTAGGGATTTGATATACCTAAACAGTCTCTCGAATTTTTAAGTTGAGGTTTATTTACAATGATGGGGGAATTATTTCTATCAATTTTGTAGAAATCTGGTATTGTGGAAATCTGGTAACAAGTGCAAGAAACACAAATGTGCAAAATCCAGTGCAAAAATATTCTTCCCAGCATTCAATTCATTCAGTCAATAACAAACAGTATTTGACTTATATTCATAGGTAGGTTCATAGGTAGGTACTAGGCTATTAGCCCTAGGGCCTATATAAGCCAAGCCAAAAAGGTACCCTGGCTTTCGCCACCCAAGAAAATTATTTTCCTGTGCCCCTGTCAAGCAGAGCCACAGAAGTGATCCCTGGGGTGAATTTCCTATATAGGTTCATATCTTTCCAAAATCTTACCAGAAAACAAATAGTATTTACAGGTGCCAGCCTTTTACTTTCAATGCACTTTACCAAATGGGCTGGGGTAATTCTAATAGCTTTTCAGGTGAACAGCTCATATCCCTTTCCATGATTCAGGGAAACCCTCTACACTGTCACAATCATTCAAATGTAGCTCCCTGGAGATTCCTCTGTAGATCACTCACTAGACTCAGAGGTCAGGTATTTAATTTCCCCAAGAGATGGCAGCGATGATATACACCTGAAAGCAGATGCTCCCAAATAGTTACCATAGAATGTTTAAACTATATTGTTTGTCTGCCCTCTTCAGAATTAACTCTGCACTTCCCTTTCATAACACAATGTCAGTGAAATGCAGCCAAGCAAGGCACAACACCACATATTTAGTGTGTTTTCCAAGCACAACAGTTGCCAATATATACCTATATATCTATCTATATATATATATATATTTATATATATATATATATATATATATATATATATATATATATATATATATATATATATATATATCTATGTGTGTGTGTATACACACATACATACACACACCAAACAACAGGAAAGTACAGTTGTGTGAGTCAATTTGCCATAACAGTAGATGTTCCAGTGATCACTGTTATAATATCCTTAATTTTATGTGTTATGGCATGTATAGTATATAACAGCTGACCAGCTTGCAAAGTTTTATGGCACATTCCAGGCATCCAAACTGTTAGCTCAAGCTGAGCTGAATAAAAAATCAGATTTATGCTCCAAGCTCTTAAGAGTTTTCATGTCAGCTGAGAGAGGGATGCTAAGTCCTGAAAAGATATTGTCAGGAAAAAAATATGTCCCTGCTCTGGCATAAAAAAAGCACACAAAAACAAGGGAAATTGCTAGAGAGAGAGAGAGTGGCTACTGCAGTTGTGATCATTTGAACATTTACTGTTATGGTTGGTTGACTTACACAACTGTACTATATCCTTCTTCTCAGTCACTGCTGCAGTAGCCTAAGCTACATTGCTAGATTACCATAGCTTATAACAACTAGGAAGTAGTAGGGCGAGGGTTCAGGAACCCCTGGTGAATGGTCCTATCAAAGTCTGTTCTAGAACTGGAGAAGGAATCTAATTATAGTGCTTTGCAAATGTATGCAAAGAGGACCAAGCTGCTCCTTCTAGAAGCTCTTAGAGGTCAACCCATTGCAAAAAGCCATAAATGAAGCCAAGACCATGGTAGAGTGAGCATTGACCCTGCCTCAAATAGTTTTGTTGTGTTGGGAATAACAAAAGTTAATAGTTTGAGACTACAATTTGTAAATAGTCTGTTTTAAGACAGATGTGTGCTTTCTTCTCATCTTCCTTCACAAGAAATGAAAAAATAGACATTAGAAACAATGTTTTTAATGTCAAGGTAAAACTGAGTTGTATCTGAACAATTAAGGTATTGAATTATCCTTTCTCTGTCATGTTTGGGTTCTTGAAAGAAAACAGAGAGATGGATATATTTGCTTAATATGAACTCATAAAAACCTTAGGCATAAAAAGAAGGATTAGTTCTCAAAAAAAAACAAACTATCTCTGTGGAAGATGAGATAAGGCTGATCCACCATACCAGCATACAACTGAGATACTCTTCTTACAGAGGTCAGAGCAATAAGAAAAATCGTTTTGCATATTAAGAACCTCAAGACAGCCAGCTGAGCTGGTTCAAATAGAGCAAGCATCTCTAACACACAATTAAAATCATAAGGAGGAGCCAGCAGTTTTCTGGGAGGTTTCTTTTGTAAAAATACTTTAAAAACATTTTCACATAAGACTGAATTGAAAGAGAAGGATCCATGGGCAGATATGTATAAATGATTGACAAATGAACCTTGACAGAGGAGAAAGACAGGCCACAACTCACACAAATACTGTAAAACCAGAGAAACAATGAATGGGTGCTGGCTGTTTTGTTGGCACCAAAATAAAAAAACTTTTTCTTTTTCAATTTACTAATAAATGATTTTCTAGTAGCAGGCATTTTGAAGTGAAACTTCTTATGGGATGGTGTGAGACCTCAGAGTGAAATTGGAAAGTGAAACAAAAGTATGTAAGTCAAACTCTGACAACAAAGGGCAGAGTTTGACTTCCCTACTCTACTTTAGCTTTTCAACCACACCAAGGTGACTGCAGAACAATAGGTTTTCTACTTCAATGTGCCAGTAAATAAATAAAACAAATTCATCTTTTCACCTTTTCTACCACTTCTTGACCTATCCAAGCCAATCTAATAATGTTACGAGCAGGTTACTGACAGCAACACTGCACCTGTTCTAAACCGCTATGTAGAGAACATACGATGCTTACCTGAAGGTTGGAGATCTTAATCATTTAAATGATAACAGACTGAATGGTTTCACATCCCTTTGACTGCTGTCCCTAGAACACTGAAAAATATTTCAGGAAAGGGAACCGAGAAGCTTACCAGAGTCCACTATCAGTGGTGTTGTCCCACCGCCTACCCCCAAATTAAATCACTTTTCTTGTTCTCTCTCTGTCTCTTACAAACAAACAGTTAATTACAGCTGGTATCTCACTCTCTATTTCTACCCCCAACACAGAAACTACTACCATCACACATACAGACTTGAAAGGGCACAGCGTAAGAGAATAAAGACCCCTTTATGACTAGAATCCGAATTCTTTCAGCTCTCTTGGATCCATGGCAATGACTCTGTAACCCCCTAAAATCCCCAGTAAAGCCTTAATTCTTACAATCTCTCAGTGACAGGAAAGCAAGTTCTTCCTTCATTTCTTCCTGAAGTTTAAAACTCTGGGGGCCTAGGTAAAAGTCTGCATTGGCACAATGTGGGATGTGATCTGTAGTGTTTTACAAATCTGGACTTCCAGCACCTCTTGCATAGCACTCGCTACTTCATTTTTGCAAAATGAAGAAATAGGCATAGGTTTTCTGGATGTTAATTACTCTTTCAGCTGTTTACCCCATCAACAAAATATTAGTTTAAGGGTGCGCACACTTATGCAACCAGCTTATTGTACTTTTAAAAAAAATTTTATGCTTTTCCCCTAACAGATTTGTTTGTTTTTCAATTGTATTGTACAGGGTATAGGTCACATTAAAGGTGGGAAACGTTTTGAAATTATTTATTGTGATCTCACAAAAACCTGGCATTTTAACAGGGGTGTGTACACTTTTTATATCCACCACAAATAACTGAGCAAAACCAGTAATTCTAAACAGGAAGCATCTCGATATTGTTCTGTTATCTTGTCAGGTGCTTCCTATGGTGCAAAAGAGGTGTTCTTTCCACACACAGATCACTCACTTCCACTGTTAATATTATCTCAAGCAAATTCTAAGGAAGAGACATAATGAAATCTGAAGCTTATAGGTTCATAGGTTGGTACTAGGCTATCAGCCCAGGGCCTATACATGCCTAGCCATAACAATTCCCTGGCTATTTCTTTCCACAATATTTACTTCCCTAGACCCCTGTCTAGCAGAGCAACTGATGTGATCCCCGGGATGAGCAAAGAATTGATCCTAAATGACTGGAGCACAGAAGTAAACAGTTTCCACCTGTATGTATCACTGAACTTCTAAATGGTGCAAACTCCTGAGCTGTTCTCTTCTTGAAGTAATCCCTTACAAACTCCAAACATACTCCTGCATAAAGTGTGTGCGTATATGTGTGCGTGTGTGTTGGGTATGTGCTTGCAGTTCCTTACAGAAGTGTCACTTCTACCATACGTGGCTTCCACGCACATCTTTTTTTGCCTCCATCAATACCTGCTTCACATCCTCAGAAAACAGATACCCAAAAGGTATTAAGGTCTTATTATCAAGACAGTCAGTTGTAGTTGTTTGGTGTCAGGATGTATCAAACATCCCTGATCTTGTGTGAATAAAGCCATTCTGCAAGGAAGCTTGTGGTAATTTCTGCTGGACAACTCAAGAAAAAAAAAAGAAGGGAGAACCACTGTTACCTGGGCCAGAAGGAAGTCACCACAATGATCTTTTGGGGAGTCATTCTGAATTTTCGTAAGTGATCTGGAAATAAGTGAAAAGGGAATAAATGCACACAGGAACATTCATGTTGAAAGAAAAAATAAGGTATTTGTTTTCTAGACTTTCTTGCATAGAGAGTGGGAACAGAATTTTGCCAGATGATTTTTTTAGACAAGAGGCATTCCCCAAAGATTGATTAAATCTTGGAAGATACACAGATTCAGTTAGCACTCATGAGGGTCCACCCTTGTCCTGCTCAGCCTTTTCTACTAAACAGTTTTGCTCTGATGGAATGTAAGATGCCTTTAGAGTGAGGGTGTGCTGTAAAGCTATATCCCATGCTAACATGGCTAGTCTGCATAGGGGGTAACAACTAGATCCCTCTTACTTGTTTATGTACTGCATCACTGTGGTATTGCCTCTACCTACCTGAAAAGGTCCAGGGGACTACAGATGATTCAAAGACTTGACAGCCTTTATAAGAGATAGCATCTATTCTATGTTTATATGCTTTTATCTGTCTTTCTTGCCCAACTGCCCATGCACTTTTACCCCCTTGACATTGCTAACCAAGCAAAGTCCAGGGCATCTGTTGTGACTGACTACTTTGGATCAGGAGGGGAAAAGGGGAGACCTAGATATCTGATATCTCCACCAAACTGATTTCTCTTTTTATAAATTCAAGCATTGGAATTTGAAAAGGCAATTGGTGTTCATGCTAGGACCAAAGGGATTTTAGATAGCATTATATCTTGTCATACAGGGATGTTGTGAGACCCAGTATCCTGAGGTGTTCCCTGAGAGTGTCAGAAGTCTGAGTGGAAAATCCCTGGAATAGATCTAAATAAAGATCTATTTTTTCTGTGGAAGAAAAGCTCTTTGTATTGAGTCATCTAGCAGGTACCCTAGAAGCACAATCCTATGTGATTGAGTTAAAAAAAAACTTTTGGATGTACTCTTGGAATCCTAGCCTATGTAGCAGATATCTTACACAAGCAAGAGATTCCTGACACTTTGAAAAAGATTCTGCAAAGATAAGCAAGTAGTCTAAATATGGAAAATGTGACACCTTGTAGCCTGCAATGAGCTATAACAGGATAATCCAAACTGATATCCACGTAGTCACAACAACGAAAAACCAGAAGAAAAAAACACCGTGTGGAAACAGAGAAAAGAACTGAAAGAAGAATATTCAGTACAAACTTTTTAAATAAATAAATACAAAGTTAAATTGCACTTCCAGCTGCTACTCTATACATTTACATTTTACCTAAAATAAAAAATAAAAAAAAATAAAAATTATAATGTAATACATTCACTGAATTCACTGATTAGAGAAATTTTATCCCATTCTAGTTTGGCATATTTTAATAATAAATATAAATTAATCTGGTCCTGTCCTTCATCTCTTGGGATACATGTAAATAAATTAACCACATCTATAGTAACAGGAGCTAGACACTTTGTGAGCCCTTTTGGAGCAGTGGATAGCCCAAAGTGTAAGGCAGAGAACTGATAATGTGATACAGATGCACAACACCTTAAGAAATGTCTGAAATGTGATGAATATGAATGTGAGGAAACACTCCATATAATCGAATGTTTCTAATCTCTAACTTATTTAACACAAGCAGAAGTGATCGAAACTCATTTGATCACATCTGCCAGTGTTAAGTCCATGCAAGACTGCACAGTCGGGATCGGGGAAATTGCACTCTCCCCACTGTAGAGTGATCCTCGTAGTTGGTATATATGATTAGCGGGGGTTGGGGGTGCAAGGGGGCCTGCCCCTCCCCCCACAAAAGCATAAGTGTTTTATTTTTTCACTGTTTTTTTTTTCTTTTGGGATTGATTGTTAGACATTCGAGATTTGTGTACTATAATGTTTAGAAGTACAACCGAATGTGATAATATGCAACTATTAAATCTAACGTTAAAGAGTTCACCTGCTGTGGATTTCCCAGACATACACACCTGTTTCATAGAGAATAAATGTGACTTCTAAATGAGGAAGAAGGGGTAAAGTTGTGATGTGAAAGCATTTTGAACTTGGGCAGTATCACAAAGTGACTGAGGAAAGAAAGAGCCAGAATTGGTCTCCAAGAACTTTCTTTGACACTAAAAACATTCTTGAATAACATTATATTCCCAACCGGGAAAGAGGAACTGGTTCTATTACCCCCTGAGACAGTATGTGATCTAGGGAATGAGGGAAAAGAAAGGTTTGTTCTGATGACTGAGGAGGAATCAACATTAAAGGAGGAATTTCTTCCCATTGTCATCTGTATCCTAGCTGAATCAGTTTCAGAACTCATTTGAATGAAATAATCTGTTGCCAAAGACAGACACGGAGATTCAGACTTTCTGGAAGGGATAAGGGATGGCTGGAGGTAGGAATGGGAACAAGGTCCCTTAAACAGTAATTCTGTCATATTTAGCTGTCCTTTGTTCTGGGGAGATTCCAGCTTTCTTTTTGAAACCTTTCCAACATTGCTTTTCAAATTTCTGCTTACCAGCAATTTGCTGAGACTGTTACTTTTATTTCTTGACAAACCTGGACAAGACAGCAGAAATTCCCTTTTAACATACAGAGAAGGAGGCCTAGAAAATCTGTGAGATTACTACGAATCACCTTACCTTATCTCATCAAACTTTTTGATAGCCTCTACATCAGAAGGTCCAAAAACTAAATCTTTATCGAAAGTGAATTCAGTTTTTTTTTTCTGAGAGGTTCTGAGAAAGCAGCCAAGCAAACCTCCTCAAAACAGTATCAGTGGCAAAAACCCTGGAAACAGTAGCTACAGAGTCACCAACACACTTCAGACATTTAGTAAGTGACCTTAGAAACAGAAGAAACAAAACTACAAAAAGCAGATTTTTCCTCACAAGAAGAAACTGCAGCCAAAACATTCCTTATACTTTCACAATAATCAAAGCTGCAGAAAAAAGAAGTTATGTCTTACCATAATGTTCCATCTGTGTTGTAGATCTTTATTCATTCATTACTGTTAGGACTTTAGTTCTGTCCTCGGAACCGACACGGCCGTTACCAGGCTCATGCCAGCCAAAAACTCTCAGCTAAGACCTACCCATAATGCCCCTCTCATAGTCTCTTCAGATTGAGTTTGCTCACCCTTATATTATAGAAATACTAAAAAAAGCCAATAGGAGGCTCTGTCTGAGCAAATACCTTAACTAAGGAGACCCTAGAGTCCACCAGGAATCCAGACAGGGGGAAGGAGGGCAGGAAGTAATGAATGAATAAAGGTCTACAATACAGATGGGACATTATGGTAAGACATAACTTCTTTATCTGATGTTGTAAATCTTTATTCATTCCTTACTGTTAGGACCAAGTCCCCAAGTCCTGGGTGGCCCTAAGGAAGGATATTCCTGATTACCATAGAACCAAAAGATGCTCATCCCCTGGAGGCCAAATCCAATTTGTAATGAGTGATAAAGGTATGAGGTCTTGTCCAAGTGGCTGCTGCACAGATATCATCCATAGAGAATCTGGAATGAAAGGCCACGGAAGTAGGCATCGATCTAGTCAAATGAGCCTTTATTCCGGAGGGTAAAAACAGTTTATTCTGATAGTAGATAAAGGTAATGACATTTCTAAGCCAGGAAGATAGAGTCACTTTGGAGACAGGCCTACCCAATCTGGGTCCCGCAAAGGCCACAAACAATTGATTCATTTTTCTGAAAGATTTAGTTCTGTCCAAGTAAAAACGAAGTTGTGTATGAACATCAAGGGTATGCAAAAGATATTCCCCTCTATTTGAATGCTGAGGGAAGAAAACTGTCAGGTCAATGGATTGGTTAATTGAAAATCCAGAAATGATCTTGGGCAAGAAGGATGGGTCAGTATGTAGGGACACTCTTTCCCTGTGGAAAATCAAGTAAGGTCTCTTGACACTCAAGGCCTGCAACTCAGATACTCTTCTTGCTGAAGTAAGGGCTACTAGAAGTAGAGTCTTCCAAGACAAAAATTTCATATCACATGAATTAGAAGGTTTGAAAGGAGGGCTTGTTAATGACTGAAGCACCAAAGTCAAGTCCCAAGGCTCTATGGGGGGCTTGACAGGAGATTTAACATGTAATACTCCTTTCAAGAAGGTTTTGCACAGACGGTGTGACATAGAAGAATTATCAAATCCATTGTGAAAATTTGCGATAGCTGCTAAATGTACAGTAATTGTTGATGCTGAAGCTCCTGCATGTAGAAGGGTAGTCAGGTACTGTAGGATCTTATGAATAGGCATAGAGAAAGAGTTTATGTCATGATCTTTGGCCCATGTAGAGAACCTAGCCCATTTACTAGAATACATTTTCCTTGTAGAAGGTTTGTGTGAAGCCAGAAGAATCTCACGGACAGGAGATGAAATATCAGGTAGCCTGGTGATCATTGGAAGTAGAAAAACCAAGCTGTGAGCTTGAGGCTGTGGAGATTGGGGTGAATCAGTCCCTGAGGGTGAGATAGCAGACCTTGGGATTGATCCAGGATCCATGGGCTGTGAAACAGATGAGGCCATAGGAAAGGGAACCAGACTTGATAGGGCCAATAAGGGGCAATGAGGATCACTTTGTTTCTCAACCTTTGAGCTTTCTGGAGGAATTTTGGGATGAGGGGAAATGGGAGAAAGGCAGACAGCAGTCCCGGGGGCCAATCATGCATCAGAGCATCCCTTGGTGACTCACCCTGAGGGGGGGATCAGGGCAAAGTAGCTTCTGCATTTGTTGTTTGGGGGAAGCAAACAGGTCGCAGCAAGGCCTGCCCCAATGGCAGAAGATCTGGTCTGCTATTATAGGACTGAGGGACCACTCATGAGGCATCAGGATGTTCCTGCTCAGATTGTCTGCAATAAGGTTAGAACTCCCGGGAATGTGCATTGCTATAAGAAAGCGGTTGGAAGCTATCACCCAGTGCCAAATTCTCATTGTTTCCTGACACAGAGGGTAGGACCTGGTTCTGCCTTGTTTGTTTATATACCAGACAACTGACATGTTGTCTGATTGAATTGCAATGGTCCTTGAAGAAAGGGATGTATGGAATGCTTGCAACACTAAGAGAACTGCCCTCAATTCCAGGACATTCATATGCAAATTGGCCTCCATGGGGGACCAGGTGCCTTGGACTATCTTTCCCTGGAAATGCTCCCCCACCATAACAGGGAAGCATCTGTGATTGCCGTGACCATGGGCTGGGGAAGGCAGAATGGTTGACACCAAAGATTTGATTCTGGCTTCATCCACCAAAGCATTTCCTTCTTGCAAAGATTTGTAAGGTGTATCAAGTGGTCGAGAGGACGGGTTAAGATCGACCATTGTAAAGAAAGGAGCCGCTGTACTAGTCTCATGTGCAACTTCACCAGTGGAACTAAGGTAATAGTTGCTGCCATAGATCCCAGTAGTTGTAGTACAAGGCATGCTGGTACAAATGTCTGTTGGAGGAGGACTTGAATCTGGCTTCTTATTTTTGAGAGCTTGTGAGGAGGAAGGGAAGCTTGACAAGATGTTGTTTCGAAGATCGCTCCAACAAATTCCAGTGTTTTTGTTGGGGACATTTGACATTTTTCCATGTTGATCGCAATCTCTAAGTGAAGAGCAAGGCCTTGAGTGTAAGAGAGGCTGTGAATGAGAAGATTCCTGGTCATGGCGGTAAGGAGCCAATCATCTAGATACGCAAACACCTGGAATCCTTGTAGGTGAAGATGAGCTACTGCAACTGCCATACATTTGGTGAACACTCTGGGGGCTATCGACAGACCAAATGGCAATACCCTGAACTGGTAGTGATTGGCTCCCAGCTGGAAGTGGAGAAATCTCTGGAGTGTTTGTCCATCTTTATGTGGTAATACACGCCCTGGAAATCTATAGAGCACATCCAGTTGTCCTTCCCTAGAAATGGGAGGATGGACTGTACTGTGACCATCCAAATTTTTGAGGTTTTACAAATTTGTTTAGTAAGCTGAGATCCAGGATTAGTCTCCAGTCCCCTGTCTTTTTTGGCACTAAAAAGAACCTTGAGTAAAAAACAGATCCTCTCTGGTCTGGTGGGACTGGCTGGATGACTCTTTTTCTTATCAGCTTTTTTATCTCTAAGGCTGCTACCTCCCTCTGACTGGGTGGAACATCACGGATTCGTTTGACCGGTCTGGGAGTAAGATCAAACGGGATATGGTAACCTCTGGATATTATTCTCTGCACCCATGTATCCATAGTGATGAGTTGCCAGGCTTGTAGGTGCAAGGAAAATCAACACCCGACTGCTTCCAGAGGAAGGCAATCGGGCTGCTGCTCAGGAGCGCTGGTAGGGTCGGCTGGAGAAGGAATCTCTAGATTCCTGGTTGTGCAGACCCCCTCTGCCCCAAAAAGGGCGTCTTCCGGATGAGTTGCCCCCTTTGCCCTGGGGGGATTGCTCACCACAAGTGTCACGAAAAGATCCTTGGTACTTCTTGAACCACAATTTTCCTCCCCTCTGGTTCCTGGAATAGGATCTCTGGGGGGTGGAAAAACGTATGGCCACAGCAGACAAGGTCTTTCCATCTTTCTCACTTTGTGATAGTGTGTTCCTAACTTTGGGACCAAAAAGGTAAGATTCATCAACAGGCATGTTGACAAAGGAAGATTTAAAGGGGTCTGCAAAATCACACAAATGTATCCAAGCATGTCGTCCCATGACGATGCCTGATATGGCTGCTTGAGCTGCCCCCTCGGTTATGTGAGATATCAAGCGCATCAAGGCGTTCGAGATAGATTCCAGGGTAGCCAGCTGCCAGGCGACAGTGTCATGCACCTCATCGGGCAGTACTCCCACCAAAGAGGCAGACATTTCTGAAATTAGAAAATAAAAAATCGAACAGGCCATAGCTGAAGAGTATATAGTTGAAGCCAACGCTGTTTAATACACAAAGTAAGCACTTTCACGATCTGTAACTGACTGCTTCTTCAGACTTATACATTCAAATGAAATAATCATAGTATTTAAATAGTATCTCATCATATCAGCAATTAAAGTAAATCAGTCAAGTCTATTAATCAAATTAATTAAGCACTTAAAAACACAGTAAATAGATTCTGTCAAAATATTTGAAACCCTAAAAACTAATAAAACAGCAAAGTTATAAAAAACAGCTAAGCTGAATAGCAATAAATATCTTTCAAAAAGCTTAGTGTTTAAGTGGTTTGGCTTTAAGGAAAGGCTTAAGTGACACTGCACCATTAATCCCTGGTAGTTTATCTGCCTGCAGCAGCAAAATCCATTTTTGTTCTGTTGCTTCCATCTTGTTCTTAATGTCACCACCCCTCATACTTTGTTATATAATTTATAGCACTAAAAAATTAAAAACCTGTTGAGAGCCTTCTGCTTGGACATGTCTTGCTAAGGCACTAGTTTCTTTAGCATTATTTATATTTCTTAAATGCTCTAGAATGCACTCTTTGAAACTTCTGTTGGTTTTACCAACATAAAATATATAGCATAATTTGCAGAAGCTAAGGTACACTAAATGTTGTGTTTTACAATCAGCATGGAAGTCAATGTCTATGACAAACTTCTGGCTTGGATGTGTGAATGTAGTGTTAAAATAAATAAACTTACATGCCATGCAGTTCTTGCAGGGAAATGTTCCTGTTCTCTGAGACAGCATATTATTATTTCTGCTTGCCAATGGTTTATAACATAATTGTGTTTTTAGGGATTTTTAAAAGAAAAACATGGTCTTTTGTCTATAACACCATCCAGTTCTTCAATATAATTTAAAATATTCCAGTTCCTCTAAAATATTTCACAAAACATCTTGATATCACTAGAATAGGAAATAGGAAACCTAACTTTATGTCTATTTTCATTTTGTATATTATGTATGTCATTTGTACTCTCTGAGAAAAACGGTTTGCCCCTATGACTACGTCCTTCATACATATCAATAATACTTGTTTCTATATCTGCTGCATTGTAGCCTCTATCTATAAATTCATCCTTTAAGGCGGAAACTGATTGATCAAGTCCATCTTCTGTATTATGCAGTCTACTCATTCTCAGAAATTGTCCTTTGACTACATTCTTGTTAACATGTTTGGGATTCATACTAGTTTTATGTAGAATGCTATTTTTTCTACTGAGTTTTCTATATAGGCTGTTAACTAATTGTGTAGATGATATTTTATTTATAGTCACATAAAGAAAGTTAATGGTATCAGATGAAGAATTATATGTAAATCTTAGAAAATCAGTAGTACTGTGTAAATATTCAATAAAAAGTTCCAGTCTACTACTAGTGTCTCCCCACAGAAGGAAGACATCATCCACAAATCATACATACCAGATGATACTATCTATGAAATCATTCCCATGCAACAGATAATTCATCTCCCATGAGGCTAGAGCTAGGTTGGCGTAGCTATTGGCACATGCTGTGCCCATCGCTATGCCAACCTTTTGCAGATAAAAACAGTCATTAAACACAAAAACATTGTTTTCAAGAATTATCTCCAGTAAGCTACATATCAAGTTCACTTTGGTATATGTATAGATTTTTTTAGTATTTAATAAGTCACATACCCTTTCAATGCCCCAGGCATTAGGTATTACTGTAAAAAGGTATGTGATATCCATGGTAACAAATATATATTCACCATTTATTTCTGCCATCTTCTTATGGACAGAAGTTAGAAACATCTTGGTGTCTCTTAAAACAGTATTACAAGTTTCTAACACAGGGTGCAATTGCTTCTCTACATAGATGGATATTGCTTCTGTGGCCCATCCTCTACTGGAGACAATGAGTCTCATAGGTGTCTCAGTCATTTTTTTGTGTACCTTAGGTAACCCATAGATCATGGGTATAATCGGATCTTCTACATGGAAGTAATTAAGTAGTTCCTCAGTAATTTGTTGTGACACAAATAGATCAAAAATATACACAGACACCCTATCAATAATACCTTTCCCCAGTCTCCCCTCTGCTTGAGGATCTCGAGAATGCCTCCAAATAAGACGTCTTTCGGGGAGACCGTGGGGACCCTTTTCCCTCATCACAACTGGTGTCCTCAGTGACAGATTCCTTAGGGGAATCAAGGTGCTTCCTCTTGCACCATTTCTTCCAGGGTGGCTCCCAATGGGATCTTCTGAGGAGGACTCCAGAGAAAGGGTTCCCTTCAAGGGGATGTCTTGCAGCTCCCATGCTTGGGATCCCAGAGTAGGGGGTTGGGACAGCTGCATGATAGAGGGTGGTTCTGGTGTCAATGCCATTGGTGCTGATAGTGAACCTGTTGAGGCAAGGACCCTCTCCATCACCTGGAAAGCAGGCCCGCCCGAGGAGGGATGGGAACCCGGAACTGAGAAGGACAACCTTGAAACTGGGGTCACACCCCACCCTTAGGAGCCCACCTCTGGGCAAGGGGCTCCGAGAGGACTGGTAGCTGCCAGTAGAGCTGTGGTCACAGACAGTGACAAAAAAATAGGTGCCAAACTAGGAACCACGGTGCCGACAGTCCAATCACTGCTCTGAGAGTACACACGTTCCAACGGAACCATTGTGCCAAGAGTAATCGGTGCCAACAGGGGAACCTCCGCAGTCGAAGCCAAGACAGTATGCACTGGGGTGGTTATTGGTACCGAAGTCTATGGGGCCTAGGAAGAGGCTGGAGGAGGATATACTGGTGAGTATGCTGTGAAAGTTTCCATTCCAAAGGGGACAGAAGACCTAGCAGGGGTGGGCAATCCTCTAGCTGCCAGAAGCTGGTCCACAACCCTAACTGCATATTGTTCTGAAAGGCTTCTGGTGGATCTGTAGAAGGCTGCTGAAGGATAGTCAGGTCTTTCAAGAAAGGGGCTAAATTGGTGCCCCAAAAAAGGGTTGTAAGTTGGAGAATATCTGGTTCTGGGAAGGTGTTCAACCTTCGGAACCGTCATTGTTTGTAGAGCCATGTAAGCTATCGGCACAGTGGCTGGGGATGATGCCGATGTGGGTACAGTAGTCAAAGCCGGTGTCAAGATCAAGAATGGAACTGAGGAGGATGGTGCCGAAGCTGGTACAGTAATAGTAGGAGACAAAATTAGAGACAGCACTGAGGGGGAAGATATAGAGCCTGATGCAGAGGTTGTCTTTGTCGAAGGTGCCAGAGAAGCTGGGTGTCGACTCAGTTCCAGAGTAGATTTAGATATATTAACTGAGTGACTCCGTTTCTCTTTGTGTTTTTTAGTCTTAGGAGGTGGTGAGACCTCCATCCCATTGAGAGCCTCCAAGAAGGGAGTTTTCATCATACCCTTCAAAATTAACTTGTTTTTATGCTCAGCCAAAGTGTGATTGCTGAAGCTGGAGCAGATATCACAAAAAGCATTAACGTGGTCAATGCCCAAATAATAACATCACCGGGCATGACTGTCTGAGTTGGGCATCTTAAGCCCACAATTATCACACTGCTTAAAACCCAATTTGGCTTTTTCAGATATAATGATAAAACACCACACTAGTCTTAGTAACAAGATAAACAGTCAAAAAAACAATAAGCGAAATTAAAGAGAACAGGGTTTTTTTTTTTTTTGAATATCCAGATAGAAAGAAAGTGAAGAGTACCAACAATGGTACTTAGAAATACCACAAGTGGTAGGAAAGAGAGCCTACCTAAGGTAGCAGAGAGGGACAGTACCAACGATGGTATAAAAGTAACTACCAAAGGTAGAGGGTAGGGAAAATAACAAGCAAGGTAATCTATAGACAAAAGATGAAAAATTTGCGAAAATTGACTAAAAGTAAGGTATTGATAGGAATTAACACAAAAACTCTACACTTAGCTTGAGAGAGAAGGCTTGGCATGTCTGATGTGGAAAGTGGCAAATGAGAGCTGAAGAGACTATGAGAGGGGAATATGGGTAGGTCTTAGCTGAGAGTTTTTGGCTTTCGCGAGCTTGATAATGGCCATGTCAGTTCCAAGGATGGAACCGAAGTCCTAACAGTAAGGAATGAATAAAGATTTACAACATCAGATCATATACTTTTCCCAGGTGTATCAGTAGCTGTACCATCCTTGTCAGAAGAAGGATCAGAATTAACAAAATGCTTGGTAGCAGCTAGATTAACTAATGCTATACCTGCTGGGTCAGGCCTAGAGTTAGTCTGTAAAAACTTGAAAGACCAAGGAATTTTGTATATTCTATCTGCTTTCTTAGGAAACTACAGGCTATGACAAACAAATCCTCCAGTGCTGACAGCACTGGGGGGATGGGGGCAGTTCTGGGAATTCCGGTTTTAACAAATGATAGTATTTTCTAAGGGACTGAGAAGCCTCAGTGTTCTCCCACTGAAAATAGTGTCACATTCAGGAGATAATAAATCCCTTATAGGGTGATTCTGATACCATACTATTCTCAGAATCTGAATTAGAAATATGGGGAGAAAACCCTGCATCTGTCCCTTCACATTTCCCTTACAAATGTAAAGTATTGATCCTCTTCAGGGAAAGATAAGTCTCTTTTTCTTTTAACAGAAACCACCTTTCAAGAATGGTCACGAGCCAGTATAAGACCCTGAGCCAAGCCTAATAAATTACTCTTGTCCAGAGAAACTGACACAGGAGACAATAAATATTTAGTTTTCTGTTTCTTTTTGACAGGAATGTTGGAGAAAGTAGGTTTAATATCACCTACAACAGCTTTCCCAGAGATGGGCACAAGATTATAACTAAGCAAGGGGATATTCCCTGCCTCTTCTCCTATGGCCAGCAAAAGTGGCTCTCTCTTGCTCATCAAGAGGACCCCAATAGCTGAAGAAGATGTGGGAACCCCCTGCTCTATGCTGGCTATGTGTTCAATATCAGTGGAATCCAAAGGAAAAGAAAAGTGGTATAAGGAACCAGCTTTGGCCACATAAATAGCTGTTTTTCACAAAAAAAAAACTTAGTTTAAACAACAACAAGGTAATATGGATTATTTTCCCCCATAGGTAGCTTATCTGTCCAGCAATGAAACAGAATTAAATAACTGTCAACCTCCAAATACCTGCAGAAGAGCAATCTACTCATTAAGAAATCTCTAAAGGCTTGGCTCCCAAAAAATTCCTTTTAGTCGGCTTATTTCAAGCTGCCTAATGACTTGGGTGTGTGGAAGGTGCCCTAATGCATGGGAAGATGGTTAGCTATCAAACCTGCCAACCTCTTAGAGAAGGAAATCTAGACAAAGCCATAAATAAAAGTCAGACAAAGGCCAAAAAATTGGGGGAAATTTTTAAATATTGCTTTTACAAACTTAGAAAGTTGACAGAATAACAGGTTTTGCATTAGCATTAATTTTCTGAAGGGTATGAAGTCTGAAACTAAATTTGTCTGTCATTATTTTCTAACTTTAGTCTTTCATGATTTGGCACTAATTTGCTGGAAACCCAAATTTTATGAAAATATTACAAAAAAATATGAGGCAAAAATCTTGACATTCTGCAAAACTCTGTACAGTTGAGAATTATGCTGGCTATTATATCCTGTGCAGTATATAACCCTGGGCCTCCACTGAAAATTGGCTTTGTTCCAAGTCAGACTTTCCCAGTAAACAAATGTTAAATAAATAAAATGTGTACTTTTCTGATAACTAATTGAGGATTGATGTCATTATATAATTACAATAATGGTTGTAATTCTTAATTCTTCAAGATTACTGACTGCAGAGGTTAAGAATATGCTCCTATCCCACTTCCATCTGGTTAATTTCTTATTTGCTCACATTGTGTTCTGCCCTCTGCTTGTTTTCCATTTTCATCTCTGCCCTGTATTCCCATATCCAGCTTTTAATCTGGTTAAAATACCAATAAACAGACCACAAACATACCTGAAAAGGGCGTAGATAAAAACAAAACATCCGTCTGTGGTCAGACATTGCATAACAGGTTACAGAGAGCAATATTGCTGCACTTGTACAGCCTGTGACAAACCAAAATGTTGCCAGCCCAGCTAGCTGGAATTTTGTAAATAATTATATGTCACTTTAAAATATTAATATGATTTATATAGAATTGTGAGGCTGCCAGCCCAGCTGCTGGAATTTTGTAAGTAATCATGTCATTTGTGAATATTAATATGATCCATAGGCTTGTCTTACAAATGTAAGAGAAGTATATGTTATGTGGATATTAAACTATTGGTGCAGAAGTGTGTGTTATGTACTGAGCTTCAAGAATGTAAACACAGTTTACCCTGCCGGAAAAGATCATAAATGTGCATAAACTATAAACCCGTGCAGATGTGTGTTTTAATGGTAGAAGATGGAACATACAGAGTTAACTTGCAAAACCTCAAAAAAAAGTGGAAATTGTTTTACGATTTTGTTATCTCTGTTTCAGCTTAGAGCAGACAAAATGCCTAGAGTTGGAGGTTTTCCTATTGTCCTGAAACCGAAATAATTACTAGGTTTCAAATGTAAAAGAGTTTAACTGTTTTACGACTTCCAGTTCTAGGCAAACTTCTGAGAGATAAGTATTTTTGACACAGAGGTGCTAGTTTCTGTTAGCCTGGCAACTAAAGGCAGGTGACAAATAGTGATGTCATCCAGCTGACCCAGCAGTAAAGTTTTGATATTAATTTGGGAACTCTGTCAGAGACTGTGTATTTTGTATTTGTCTTTGGACCTGGAAACATCCATCTTCAGCACTTCTGCTTTGCTAATAGTAAATAACTAGGGTACAGTGATTTATCTTAAATATAGATAGGAATATAGTGAAGATTAGTTTAGATGTTTTCTGTGTTTATTTGAGACTGTCCTGTTGTTTTAAAATACTTCCTGTGATTCTGAGCTCTGCAGTCACTGTACTGAGTGACTGAATAGTGTTGTGTCTTTTATTATTTATTATTAAATATATTTAAACATTTTAATTGTGGCTGGCTTGTTTAAAGATATTTAAGCTCTTACAGTACTTGCATATGTATTTGGTGACACTGCACAGGCCACTCCTAAATAGCCTTCAATTCTTGGTAACACTTACCATTTGGATAATAGTAACATTGCTCAGTAAGATTGGGCGCCCTTTGGTAAGGGCCTTAAGTAACTGATAAGGGTGTCTGGTGGCAGCACGTACTACCTTAAAGTCTGGGCAGAAGGGGCATAGCTAGTGAACCTGTGCCAGCCTTTCCCAGGTGTGTGTGTTTGTATATCAATCAAATCTCAAAGTGTGTGTGTGTGTGTGTGTGTGTGTGTGTGTGTGTGTGTGTGTGTGTGTGTGTGTGTGTGTGTGTGTGTGTGTGTGTGTGTGTGTGTCAGCTACTTGGGCAGGGACATGAAGCACTGGTGAACAGAGATGGTGCTGGAGGTCTTAGCTTGGCCACTCAGCTGAGAACTTAACCCTATAGCTCTGCCATTGGGGAGTCTTATTGGGGCTCTGGAGAAAGAGGGAGAAACCAGCCCCAGACTGACTGTGTGCTCTTAAGGGTAATTGTACTTTACTGTGTGTGTACTTGTCATCCTCCCAATGTGTACGTCCCTCACTGGTGCTAGTGGTGAGGATTGAGGCTCCTTGATTACTGGGCCAGTGCAGGGGCATCTCACAGCTGATGAGAAATGGCGCTTTTCATCCTAAAGCAAAAGTAAATCTGGTCCTTGTTACATGCTATAATTTTGCCATCAGTTTTGCAAAAGATGTAAGCGTTGCTACATGTCAATGTGCAAATCTGAAATAAAGTAAAACTAACACCTTTATTATAATTGTTTTGATGGCTCAGTATACTCAAGAAATTATTTGTACTGTGCCAATGCACTGGATGGGGGGGTTGCAATCCCCTGGGGGTCATATACTGTTTTACAATGTTCAGATTATAGTCTACAAATGTGCTATGTTTTCCTGATATGTGTGTTTCATGACCCTTTTTAGCTTGACTGTTTCAGTAGTTCCCCTTGCTAATGCACTGGCATGTACAATTTCACTAGAAAAAGTATGAGATTAAATCTCTTGAGGCCTATCTTTCCTTTCTTTCTACCAGTCTGTAAATGGGCTTTATTTCCTTGATATGTGTTTTTAGCTAGTGAACTAGCTAGTGAGTTAGTTTAACTGCTGTGACGACTTCTCTTGCTAATGAACTAGTATGAGGAATATCACCAGGAAAGATATTGATCCAAATCCTTTAAGGCCTAACTTTTTCTGTTGCTATTAGTCTGAAAATGTGATATATATCCCTGATATGTGTGTTTTATGGTCCTGTTTTGGCTGACTGCTTCAGTGGCTCTCTTGCTAATGTATGTATATAAAAACAGTAGGAAAATCTGAGGCTCAATTCCTTTGAGGCCTATCTTGTTACCAGTTGAATAATGTGCTACAATTCCCTGATATCGGTGTTTTATGACCCCTTTTAGTCTGATTGCTTCAGTGCCTCCCCTTGCTAATGCACTAGTATGGCGAATATCAGTAGGAAAGGCATATGTTCAAATCCATGGATGCCTATCTTTTTTCTTCCCATACATCTACTAATGTGATGCAGTTCTCTGATATATATGTTTTGTGACCACTTTTTTTAGTCTGGTTGCTTCAATGGCTCCACTTGCTAGTGACCTGGTATACGTAATGTCACAAGGAAAAACACAGATTCAAATCTCATGAAGCATATCTTTCATTTTTTACTATAGTCTACAAATGTGCTACATTTTCCTGATATGTGTTTTTATGACCCCCTTTAGTTTGGCTGCTTCTGTGTCCCCCTCCCCTTGTTAGGGAACTGCCAACACAGGACTGTCAAGTGTCCATGTATTTAGATCAAACCCTTCAACTAAAATATTTCTAATAACATGATAAATCCACCTCCAACTCTCCTCCTTTTTAAAAGATAAGCTGACTTCAGATTATTCCTTTTATATGTTTACTTTGTGTTTTTTATCTTTTTAGACTTCCTTAGATCCACTTCTAGAGATAATTATCTCCTTTACAATATTCAGTACTTCCATTAAAGTTGGTTTTGAGTTTGATTTCCTTTTCTAGCAATTGCACTTTGGCAGCATTAAACTTAGTAAGGCATTACTATGTCTAGGCAGTTCAGATCCTGTGTCTCAGCTCAAAAGAACCATTTGCTCCCCCAACATTTTTGACAGACTACTCTGTAGGGAATTTTTAAAATGTGCCAGTTTGTTACACTCCCAAAAACATTTCCCACTTACCTATTTACCATCACGCATCCAGCAATTGCTGTCTACCTGAGGAATATTTAATACTTATGCAAACACAAAAACAAAAATCCTAAACCATTTGGAGTTTGTTGCATACACGAGAGCTATACAGATGCCTTCCCATTTGTCTTTCCAGTCTTTCTTCCCAATCTTTTCTTACCTCCTCTGATAGATTCTTATAATTATCATACAATATTTTGCACGAACTACATGATATTCCGTTATAAACATCAGATTTTTTAGACTTGACTAAACTCTGCCAGGCTGTTTTTTTTAGTTATCACTCCCTTCACCCATGCTTTCGTCTTTGCCTATACTTTGATGTCAGTCCCTAGTATGGAAGGCAGAAGTCTTGATCCTGAAGTCCAAACTTTTACGTGGCCTCATCTCACTCTATCACCTCACCCTCTCTAGATACATGTACCCAATAATATGTCTCCTTTTCCAATTTTTTCAAGTAAATTATAGCCCATCTTCCCAATATTCTATAGCCCTACCTGGAGTCATTTCTGTTGGAAAAATCTCCTTTTTCCATTCCCATATTGGTTTGGCCCTTAAATACTTTCTGCAGCTTTAGAGATGGTTCATGAGAGTGGTATAGTTTCCATACTATCTGTGCTAATGAACTAGATCTGCCAATTTTTGCAGGATAAAGCTGTTTTTGGTTGGTGCTAAATAACACTATATTCAATGAAGCCTAACTTTTTTTCCTTGTATCCATTTACAAATGTGCTACATGTCCCTGATATGCATTAGTGATAGGAACTGTAATTCAAAAATGAATTTGAAATTGAATCTTAAATTTAGTTCTGCATTTACTGCAAAGCCCTCAACTCCTAATACATGCATGCATACATGCATACACATACTCTTCATGCAATGCACTTTTCTACCAGCACATCCTTACTACAGCTAATCAGACTGGTAGCCACTACTACTGAGGAAAAAGTTTTTTTTTTTTTTTCCTGCAGTGACCTCATATGAAAAGAACGGAATTTTCCACTTAATGTGCATTTATGTGAGACGTCACCATGTTCAGTCTTCTCTATCTATAGTTCTTTTCAAACTGGTGCGAGGAAACAAAATGTTTGACCTTTCAGCTGGTTAGCTCATTCAAAAATAATCACTAATATAATTTAGGACAATGTATCAGCCAGGGCTGCACATCTGTTTTGCTAGGTGGGAAGCCAGTACTTACTAATCATTTTGAGGAAAGCAATGTTATGGATGATGCCTACTTTTAAAACAGCTAAGCTGGCTATAATTCTATACCATCTCTCTATCACCTAGTTAGATACTATTCATGATATAATATACAAACTTCAAAGCTGTCCCACACTCTAAGCTATAGTAGAACCTTACACCCCTGTACTATCACTCCACTCCAAAGGTAAGTCCCTATTAATCATGGTTTAAAGGCACAACTCTGTTGGTTTGTCCTTATGTTATAACTCCAAAATCCAGAATTCTATCACTACCACCACTAGCCAACAAATCAACCTATCCAGATTCAAAAACTTACTGAAACAACACTTTAAAATGCTTGGCCCTTCTCTTGCACCTCCCCAGACTACCCTGGCCATACCTACATTACTCCTATGCACTACAACAAAGCAAATTCTCAATGTAAATTTCCTACTGTTGTCTATCCTTTTGCCACTTCTACTGTCTCCAGTAATCCCTTGATAATTTTTTTTCTCCAACAAAATTCCAAATCATATAAAATATCTTCTACAGTTACCTCAGCTGCGCCACAACTTTCTTTTTTTTCTAAATCACCTAACAAATATAGATACTACTCAGCTTTCCTGACCTACTCTCTGCTTTCTGTTCATATCACCTCCTCTCTGCTTTCTACTCATATCTCCCACACCTCTTTTCTCTTACTTCTCCTGCCCATAAATGCAAAATTCTAATTTAGCATTTTGAACCTCACTGTATATGCCACTTTGTCTTATATTAATATATAATAACCATATCTTTTACTGATTGTAGATTTTTTTCTAGTATAGCTGCCTTTCAGTTAGTGTATGTCCATATTATAACTTTATGCTTTATATTTTTCTGTGCTGTATAAAACTGCCTATTTCATAAATGAGCTTTTCTCCCCAGGACTCTGCTGTAAAGCTGTTACCACAGCCCAGTAGAACTACCAGGTCAACAAAAGCAGTAAATATATAAATAAAGTCACTTGCTTTCATGATGATTTCACATTTACAACTGCAGTTTAAATAGGGAAAAAAAGAAGCAGTACAATAGTTAAAAATGTTTTTTTCTGTGATACAAAGACACACACACACACACACACACACACACACACACACACACACACACACACACACACACACACACACACACACACACACACACACACACACACACACACACACACACACACACACACACACACACACACACACACACACACATCTTGGCATGAGTCTGAAGACCCTGATCCTGCTGCATTCTTTGGTAGGAGGCAGTCTAGCCCTACCACTGTAGTCACCATACTGAAAAGTATTCTTGTTTTTGTCAGTTATATGTTCCTCAGTCCCTCAAGCAACACTCTTTCTTTATTGTATGTCTTCAAAGTTTTTTTTTTAATTAAAACTGGTCTAGGTTCAGGATAATCAAATATTCCAGTAACAGGCACTTTTAACTAACCTTCCTACAGAATAATAAATATTATCTGCTTGGTAGATCAGAAAAATGAATGAATTAATGAATGAATGAATGAATGAATGAATGAATGAATGAATGAATGAATGTACTAAATTAAACCATGACCACTGGTGAGCAAAATAAAATAACTAATAAAAGAAATAAATAAAAAATACTGTCTATTGCATGTTAATACACAACAAGCAACTGTCCTAATCATTAACTCTACCACCCCACTGATAATTAAGTGAAACACAAATGAGAATCTTCATAAAGGAATAACATTTAAAGTAAAAATAAAATGCACATGCACAACTAACCCAAAACTGTATACTTGTTTCTCCATAAAGTTAAAAAATGTAGTCATGTGACAAAATATAACACACATTACAATAATAAAAAAACTATCAAATCAATGCAATTAATTCATATTTTGTAGAACATCAGAAAAACATGTGATAACATACTTCCTCACATGCCATCTATTATGCAAAGTAAAAAAAAACATTTACAGCTCTCAATAGTAAGCCAGAAATCTAAAATACGAAAAGATAACATTCTACAATGACATTGTGGTGACTAATTCAGCCAGAATTACAGTGTATGTATATATATATATATATATATATATATATATATATATATATACACACATATACTTAACACAAAAAAATGTAAAAAATTGGAAATGTATACTTTCAGTGACTAACAGAAACAATAGCAAATAAAGCACAATAGCTGCAGACATTAAATAAAATACTTAGTTAATTTTGAAACAAAGAAAATTAGCATGTGTAAGAAAAAGGCTACAAAAAGAAATGATTCAAAGAACAGGTTGCTGTAGATAACATTATCCCAGAGTTATTTTTTCCCTGTATCACCTAGATGAAGTTTAGTGTCCAGAAACCCTTGAGTTTCACCAGATAACCTCAGTTACTTCACTTCTATTTTCCATGCCATAAATAATAAAGGTTTGTCCACAATTTGTTCTTAATTAAATCTGGCATTGTTTCAGAAGGAATTGCATGTTAAATAGTAAGGAACACACAGATTGCAGTTTTAACCACCCAAAAATGTATACCCACCAAGTGTATCACGCTAAGGTAAGAAAAATTTGGTACATTAAAATAACAGCTAAGGTGATACTCTTCTAAATCATGAAGTTTGAAAGAGTCTTTTATACAAAGAACAGGGTTGAGTTGTTTTGCACCACAATGTAAACAGTTTGATAAGTACTCTATTTTGGCCAAAAGGGATGCTTTTATCTTGTACGTATAAAATCATTTAGCGCAATGTAAAATGCTACAGCAAGCTTTAATCTGGCTCATTAGTTTTTTGAAGTGACAGCTGTCAGTAAGATATGAATGGCCAGTCTACTAGACTTGCTTTGAAACTATAACACCTAAGCAATGCTGAGGAGAAGGCTCTGGAAATTGTCACAGAACAATTTTGAATACTTAACAAAACTGTCAATTTACCTTTTTAATAGAAAAGGGGTAACTATACAATGACAGGCTTTTAGCAACTTAGCACAAATCAGAATGATTCAGTGAAAATGAATTACCATAACAAAAGTCAGTGCCATATTGATTTGTCACCATAACTTAAATGCAGAACAAGCCATCTCATTTATTATGTCTATGATGTGTGATACCTTGGGGACATAATAGCAAAATCACATTAGTATGGTAGATACCGGTATGGCCCTTTTGAGGTATAGCAAATGAAAGTGTAATAAAAAAATTCTGGTGTAACATATTAGCACAAAATGTCAAGATATGATTGAAAGTGCACATTCTTACAGTTTTGGGGTGGTATTTAACTAGTTTATTTAATCACTAGATATACAGTATATCATTGAAACATATACCCATATTGCACATTAGAACTTGCTTTGCTTTGCTTCTTATTCCCAATGCCATGCCTCTAGAAGCAGCAACTGCACAGCCAACATGCTGGAAATGTGTTGCTCTGTACATGGGGGTACACATGGGCAGTACAAGTGTAGGGATCCCTACTAACTCACCTCAGCACAGCAAGAGTTTATCCTGCAAAGTGACTGTGAGTAAATTACCTACTTTTTTCCAATTATATTCAAACCAAAGGGTAAAAAGGCCACACAGACAAACCACTCAGTAGAAACTGCAAGAAAGACCCACTCAAGTTGATATCTTCCTTGTGTAATACCTTAAACTCCCTATAGATAAGGCTCATGGGATATATGCAGATTATTCCTTAAGAATATATGAGTCTTTCATCTATGTCTTCTGAATGCCCATAACTTTTTCACTTTTTTAATTCTTTACTGGTGCATTAAAATCAATACCTAAATACTTCAGTAAAGACTTAAAAGATTGAAACGTCATGGGCATTCAAAACCCATGTACCTAACATACTTGTATGTCCTTAAGGGGTCATTTTCATATATCACATGCACCTTGACAGTTTATATATTTATTCATCACATTTGTTTACTAGTATAAGCTGAAAAACAACAGACTAGATGATAAAAGAATGAGAATGAATCAGCAGCAGTCTATACTAGACACTTCAGAAGTCTATATGAGAGATAGTATATGGAAGATCGTGCACGGTGCAGTGACATAGCAGTTAGTGTTGTCGCCTCCCTGCGTTCATGTGGGTTTTCTCTGGGTGCTCCGATTTCCTCCCATGTTACAAAGACATGTGTGTCTAGAGCATTTCTCCCCAGGCCTCTGCTAAAAATTAACTTGTTCCAAGTCAGACTTTCCTGGTAAACAAATGTTAAATAAATAGTAGGCATAAATAATGAAACTATTTATATATATATCTACACACATCTATCTCAAATGAAAGACAGTAGAAAAATCAAAGTAAAATCATGCTAGATCATGTGATATATATATATATATATATATATATATATATATATATATGTGTGTGTGTGTATATATATATATATATATACGTATATATATATATATATATATATATATATATATATATATATATATATATATATATATATATATATATATATATATATATATATATGGGATCTGGACACATGCTTGACTAGCATATGTCCAAATCACAAAACATCGAACACACATACACGAAAGCGCTTAACATCGACAAGCGCTTCTGTGTATGTGTGCCTGTTTCGTAGATTGGACTACAGTGCAGGCAAGGGAAAATTCCCTTTTCCCCACTGTAGTGCAATCTCGGAGTGAGAATAATAAAGTGGGGGGTGGGGGGCACAGCCCTCCACATGGGGGGTGCAGGGGTGCAAAGCCCCCCTGCAGAAACGTAGATTTTTTTTTCTGAACTATACATACACTGAAGCGCTTTTCGATGTTAAGCTCTTTTGTTTATGTGTGTTCAATGTTTTGTGATTCAGGCATATGCTAGTCAAGCATGTGTCCTAGACCCATATAGATATACATATATATATATATATATATACATATATATATATATATATATACATATTTATATATAGATACAAAGAGAGAGAGAGAGAAAGAAAGAGACAGAGTATATCAATAACAAAGTTAGTGGTAGATACAAATACAGGCCAGTCTGAGATAATGGGCATGGGACAAAGGAGAGCATAGTAAGAGGGAGTGGTCATAAGAATGAAGACATGAACAAGAGTGGCTAACTGGGAATAAGGCTGGGGAGCAAAAGAGAGTATGGCATAGATAAATGAGGATGGACAGAAAGCTGTGTAGTGGTTACTAATGGGGGAATGAACAGTAAGGAGAAATAGAGAAGAATAAGGAGGTAAGGAGAAAGGTCATGTGATGGGCAGGACAGTTACAGCACCAATGAAGCTTAAGCTGCTACTTTAGTGTTGTTTTTTAAACAGAGTTGTGGGTTTTAAATAGTGTTTAAATAACTCAGCATACCAAGCTGAGATGTCCATACCAAGGTTTACAAATTACTTCCAATATGTTGTGAATTAGGTATAGCATTTTGCTTTATAATTTAATGCCGTATGCCACATCTTTGCTATAGTTAAATTTATAGACCTTAAGGATCTCTTGTTTTGTTGACACCTAATGAACTGTACCCAAATCATTGATAACTCATATAATTAACAAGTCAAGCAGTCTGAAAACGCAATGTCAGACCAATAAAGAAAAACACAGTCTTAGAAATATATATATATATATATATATATATATATATATATATATTTTTTTGCAATGGGTCCGTACTCTCATGAAACTTCATGGCAGGGGCTTTGGATCCAAACCTCACATTGTTTAATGTAGTAAGTCTGAGGTCATACAATGTCAAAGTAAATAGAAAAAAATGTTTCTTTCAGTAAACTTTCTCCTTTTCCTCTTAATGCCAATAACCCGGACCTCTTAGTACAAAGGCATGAAAAAAGAATCTTCAATAAATCAGACCCTAAAGAAAGCAATTGTTGACATTTTGCCTGTTCACTTAAACAGGAATGATTCATCAGCTCACAAGAACTGGTGGCATAGAATGATGAATCCCTGACTATGGCTTGATTTTGATTACTGGCTTGGGAGTTTGACAGCACATGCAGGTAGAAGGGTCTGCCCATCCTGGGGAATAGTGGGGCACACTGTCACAAACATTGTCACGTAAGACCTGCTGGAGGACAAGGACTCACATTGGATATTGTACTGTATGGAGGAAGTGCTCAGGCTGAGGAATATGTGGAGGCATGGCCAAGATGCTGTGTAGCCCATGGCTTCCCAACCCCTGCAAATGGGGCAAAAGCATGCAAGAGATAGGGAATAAGGAAAACATTCACAGCTGGAAATCTAATGCTGGCCCTGGTTCCTGTCTCTCTTTACTGGCCCCAGACATTGGTTGGGATAAGTACAGGGGAGGCTAAGGTGAATCCAGTACATCTGTTAGAAGAGAAGTACAGCGGGAGGCTGACAGATGTGGGTAGCCAAAACGATAAAAAATATTCACTAACTCGTGATAATAAAAGCCACGATAAATAAATACATTCTCATCTCTTAGCATTCACTGATTTTGCAGGATGCCCCTGATTTTTGCTCTGTCCTTCCTACGTTTATGATGGCAAATCATTAAGTAACTAAATCATAACTGTCAACCTCTCATAGTGTAGAACAAAAGGGCAGAATATGAGACACACATTAACAACTCAAACTAAAAGCTCACAGCATAACTTTCAACCTCTCAGCCTAAGAAATATAGACAAAGCCTAAAATAATTGGAGGCAAAGGCCCACAAATAGGGACAGATTTTAATAATTCTTACAAACTTAGAAAGTTGCCATAATAACAGGATTTGTGTTAGCATGCTTTTTCTGAAGGATCTGAAGTCTGAAACTCAAATGTATGCCATTATTTAGTAACTTCAGTTCTCAATGATTTGTCAGAAAACCACAGATTTTATGATGAACTTATTAAAATATGAAGTAAAAATTTGGACATTCTTCGAAAATATGTATGGTTGAGAGTATGGAACATGGATGAAATTAATTTACTCATACTTACAAAATGTTCAGTTCGTGAATTAAAATGTTCAGCATTATTTACCATGAGTAAAGTGTTATAAAAACGTAAAAGTGAATGTGTGACAGTGCGGAAGAGGCTTGAGCATGAAATCAAGACTCAGAATGAGGTACAGAGGAGAAAGACTAAGTAAAACTATGCATTAAAGTCCCGGACTTCTTATTGTTTCTTATTCACCTGAATGCAAGGCAAATTATGTTGACTTACTTTGTGAAACAATATTTAAAAAATACATTTCATTTAAGCCTTTGCTTCTCATTATCTGTAGATGTGACACGAGTTCTTGAGTCAAGACGTAGACGGCATCGCATCGATCCTGATTTTGGACAAAGCCGATACTAAATACGTTATAAATTTAACTGGATAGTCTTAGGTGACAATGACAAAGATTTACTATGCTAAGACATAATTGACTATGAAAATGACTGCTGTTTTATTGGCGCGTTCCTTTATGAGAACATCGAGTAACAATTCACAGAAAAGAACCGCGTTAACCGCCCATCACTTCATTTTTATTAGAATTTAAATTGCCATCTTTATACCAAGTTGCTTATTATACGCCTATGACGGTGCTTCACTGGCTTAAAGAAATAAGCATCTCAGCCTTATTTTAAATCATATTTCTAAGTAAAATGGAAACAACACGTCGATAACAAAATACTGTCTCTAAAAGTTATCTGTTGATTTATTGCTTCATGCAGGAAATGCCAAGAAAGAACACGTTGTTCATATTTTTTTTTCTTTCAGAAATGCAAGCTGTTCTGTTAAATCAGTATAGAGCCAATACGATAAATATGGAACACACGAGTCTACATAAACTAAGGGATGCTGTGTTAGCAGCTAAAAACAGACTTTTACGAAGGGAGGTGGGATATAGGTCAGCAATAACCATTAAGTACACGAAACATTCACTGTTTAATATGAAAATGTTGTAAAACGTAACTTGGCTACTTACACCGCTGTAGTATTTTTAGGTATTTCCCTTGGCATCTCGACTACCTTACTTTCTTGACAGGTGACTATCCATTTGGTACCAGATGTTGAACAGCTGCATTGAGGAGGACATCCAGAACAGCAGCCCAGAAAGAGTAACAGGTACATTAAAGTCCACAGCATGTTGTGTTTACAAAGTCTCGGAAGAGCAAGCAGCTTAAACTCAAGGTTTTCTCTTGTCAACACATCGACTTCCTTTTCTCCGACATGTGGCAGTTACATTGAACGTTGGCGAACATTGTGGTGCTGTTTTTTTATTTTTTGTCTGTTGATGTTTGTTATACACCTTAAAAAAACTTGAGAATTGTTAACGCCTTGAGTATGTATCGAAAAAAAAATCTGCATAAGACCTTGAAACTGAACTCCTGGAATACCATATAACAAGTAACATCCACACAACAGAGTTAAACACAATACATTTCACTGCCCCCACACGTTTATACAACTTTAGGTTCCACCAGTAAGAGAAATGTTGTCACTTAGGTAGCTGTGGGCAAACTTACTCCCACAGGGTGGTGGGGCCCGCGGTGTTGTTATTATCATTCTAGTATTCGTAAAACATTCAGCTCAGGTTTGCGACCAAGTCAAAGCCACACAGCCAGCGCTGTCATGAAAAAAAAAATCAGGCGACACAACCCATAGACAACATGTCTATTTTATTAACACCCTTCCACATGTAGTCTCGAGATGATGATAAATATTTGTAGACCCAAGGACTTTGGTTTTGTCTGAAGAATCCTTAACCGCGTGCAAGTGTCTTGGCTCTCACGTCTTTGATTACTTTGGGATATCAGGCAGGAAGAAAACCAATGGGACAATGACATTACAGTGAAATAAAACCTCAAATACCACTCAGCTGTCCTGACGTTCAGAAACGTCCCTGATTTGAATTCAGATTTTAGGTCTATCTCTTTTACTTGTGACATTTGGAGAAAAGGTGATACATTTACCTTTAACTAATAACAATGATTAGAGATCTATATTTCTTTTACTTTAGAAAATGTATATTAATTCACATTCGCAGTGCTAATTTTGTCAATGTCTCGAGTTAATAATACTAATATTTTAAAAGTGTCCCTGATTGTACCCGATTATTTCTGGATTTATCCCCGATTCTGTTGAGAATGTGTACCTGACTGAGAGCTATGAAAAAGTTGCTTGCAATTATTGGTGCAGCCTTCTTTGCATATAGACAAATAAATATAGAGAAGCTTGACAGATAATGCGTAAATATGGATTTCAGCACTGCATGGGATACATTTCAAATTAAGCATTGTATGGGGCACCATTTTTTTCCAAGTAAATGTACGTGTAAGATAAAGTTTTATTAGCTACAGAAGAAGTAATTAGGGACCTGGGGACCCATGGTGATGGCAATCTCTCATTTGACAACCACGTGGCCAAAGTGGTTAGAAAAACATTTTATATAGCCCACCTAATCATGAAGGGCTTCACATCTAGATCAGGGGAGGTCATCGTGCCTCTTTACTCATCCCTCATCAGGCCCATAATTGAGTACAATGCCCCTTTTGGGATGTACCTTACCAGACACCTGCAGCAACTGGAAAGACCCCAAAAGTACCTCACCAAGAGGATCAAAGGGCTCAAACAGATGCCATATGCTGCCCGGTTAAAGAAACTCCAGCTCTACTCAGTGGCATACCGCCTGTTCAGAGGCGATCTGTGCCTGACGTATAAAGCCATGTCCAACGGCGAAGTAATGGACATGCTGCAGCTCAGAAAATCCAAATCCCATCGAGCTACGCTCGAGAGACTTGAACCTCAGCACTGAAATAAATAGGACATGCTGGAGGGACAGATTCATAACCCAGAGGCTCCCTTCACTCTGGAATAAAATACCAGTCCAGGTTAGGCAGAGTCCCTCATTGACTCTCTTCAAGAGGAATCTTGATGAGTGGATGGGAGATCGTAGGTTTACCCCGGGTATCACTTCTGTGTCACTGTTAGACAGAGGCACAGTATACTAACCTCAAAAAAGGGCATAGCAAAATAAATTTAAAATGGGTGGCAAAAGCCAAACACATTCTGACTAGGCTTGTAAATGCCCTAGGGCAGATAGCCTAGTATGAACCTATGAACCTATGACTTCTAGTGTTAAGTATAACACAAACTCATGAATCCCCAAATGTATATTGTCTGAGTACTAGAAAAATTAGATTTTCGTAGAATTTAGAATTTTAGGTTATAGCACATACTCACCATAAGTTGGTCAACTTCTTATATTTAATACTTACACAACGTTTTAAGTTTGGTTATTGGGTGTTATGTATTTATAATAAACTAATATATATATATATATATATATATATATAGAGAGAGAGAGAGAGAGAGAAAACAATGGGAGAGATGCGCAAAAATATAGTGGAACCATAGCAATGCATGGAAATTACATTTAAAAGTTCATATTTTATTCTTACATTTCATCTTTTAAAAGTGGTGTTAGTGGTATTTTATTTTTAAGAACTGAAAATCAGTGTCACCAGCTGTACAGAAATTCCTTACAAAATGAAAGAGTAATGTGATGTGTATATTTATATATATATATATATATATATATATATATATATATATATATATATATATTAGACTACACAATAATAATTATATTATAGGGGTAAAAGACAAGAAGGTAGCAAATCCAGTAAGTATTCCAGAAATAAAATAAACTAGGTGCTTCAGGGGATCAGAACTCATATCCATAAAGCGTTTATTATTTTACAGCTTAAAAAAGTTTAAAAACAAGCTCCTGTTGTAAAAAAATCAAACAGGTTTAGCGCGTTCATCTTTCAAGTGACTGACATCATCAGAATTCCTGGGTTTTTTAAGCTGTAAAATAATAAACGCTTTGTAGATACGAGTTCTGGTCTCTTGGAGCACCTGGTTTATTTTATTATTATTATTATTATTATTATTATTATTATTATTATATTATAGGGGTATTATTATCACCCATGTCACACATACCAAACTGCTAGGGGTTGAAATTGACAACACTCCAAAATTTGATATCTACATAGCCCAAACTATCAAAAAAGTTTATAAAAAATTAGGCCTCCTTTACAGAAAAAGACATTTTTAACCGGATCTACAAAAGTTACCATTACCTGTGACACACCTCCTGTTACCCCACTCTATGCCTGTCCTATACTAACCAACCTACGCAAATCAGACCTTACTAAACTAGACTCATGTTACAATAAAATAACCAAATTTGCTACAAACTCCCCATACCAAACACACCATTGCACAGCCCTTAAACAACTAAACTGGCTAGAACTTCCTCAGCTCCTCCAATACAAGCAACTAACCTTGACCCATAAAATACTCCATGAACCAGATAAAACCTCACCCCTTCAAGATCTCATACAGCCATACACAACCACTAGAATAGTCCATTCCAGTGACAAACTCCTAGTTAAATACACCAAAGCTAACAACTCAGCTGGAGAATCCTTATTCTCTAACATCATTCCTAAAATATGGAATAAACTAACCACTTCCATCACTTGGAAAAAAAAACTTCTGTTTACTCACTTAGAAAAGTCCTGGCTTTGGTCTTGCTACCCACCTGATTAACTCTATGTTCTCCACTTTTTATACACAACCTCTGACTTTTTTAGATCTATACTTTACAGTACTATCCTATTATGCCTTCTTCCTTCCCTATATATATATATATATATATATATATATATATTTACTATATTACCTCAAATCATTTCAAGTCTTCCTCAAAAATATCATACTGTGCTTTCTAATATATATATTAGTCTAGTTTGTATAATACCGTATACTATTGATTGTACACATTTTGTTAAAATTGCTAAGGTGTCATCTCTTTCAGTTATTTATATTTTGCAGTGTGTAGTTTCATTGTTGACCTGCACAATGTAATTTTCTTGTGGTATAATGTTTGTTTTTCATATTGTTAGAGCTTTTCTCCCCAGACCTTCACTGAAAATGCACTCACTTGAGGCACTCCTTAAAATGGAGAACATCGATATCTGTGCAGTGACTGAGACCTGGTTCAAGGCTCCTGAGAGCATCCCATGCACTACCGGGCTATAACTCATACCACACTTTTCGGCCATGTAACCTGGACTGGAACACCAAAGGTGGAAGTGTGTCCATATTCATTAAGGATATCCACAACTCCAGGCTTGTTGCTCAGCATAATGCATCCCAGGTTATCCAAATGCAACTAACTCTGGGCAAAACTGCAATCCAAATTGTAGCTTGCTACAGATCCCCCACCATGCCCCAGGATTCCCACTCCTCTTTTCTTGATGTACTGGAAAATATTAAGGTTCAACCAAACACCCTAATAATGGGCGATTTCAACTACTCCACCATTAACTGGGAAAACTACTCATGTACCAACTCCTTCACTCAACGCTTTCTGGAATTCATAAACTCCAATGCCCTGGATCAACTTATCCACACCCCCACCAGGGGCAACAATATCTAGATCCAGTCATTACCAACATGAGTGACTGGCGTTCCACACCTGATGTCAACGCCTCATAGGTCTGATCCGACCATAAGCTAATCACCCTGAATATCCACATCCTGCCCCCACCCCCATTAAGGAAACCACAGTAAAAAATTTCTCCAAAGTTAACTTCATGCTTCTTAAGACAGAAGTGGTGAGCATCATGACACCCATGCAGATGGGCGATACAGTTACGACTACTGAATCCTACACAATTGCACTTTATAAGCACTTACACAAGTGCATGTATCATGCTATCCCAAGACACTATCCTCCAAAAGAAGGAAGCCCATCTGGTGGTCCTCCTGCCATAAACAAACTGTACAACAGAAGGAAGAAACTGTTGCAAAAGAGAGTAATATCCCATGAGTGGAGGAGCTCCATGGTCAGCCTCAGTAAGAAGCTGCGATCCCTGATAAAATCCTCCAAAGCTAGTTATGAAAATAAAATCACCACTGATTCTAAAGACAACTACACAGCATTCTATAGCTATGTCAAGAATCTCAATGGCAACATTCAGATCTGCTCTGAGATATAGCACAATGGCACTAAATATACAGACCCAACAGATATTACCAACATCCTAGCAGATAGGTTCAGTGCTAACTTTAACCCCCTCTCACCCCCTAAAGGGCCCATCTCTATACCAGAAGAATGCAAAGTTCCTGTAATCATGGCTGCACAGGTAAAAAACAACAGTCTCAAAAGCCAAGAACACAGCATCCATGGGACCAGACAACATCCCAGGCTGCGTTCTGCATGAACTACAGAATGAAATGACAACCCACCTAAGTACCATGTTCAGTCATAGCCTCACCTCAGGCTTTGTGCCCGCTGAATGGTGCACAGCAATGGTTATCCCACTTCACAAAGGGGGAGTCACCACAGACCCCGGGAACTACCGCCCCATTAGCCTGACGAGCCTGGACTGTAAGGCCATGGAACGTATCATCATGGAACTTATAAACAAAGATGTTGGTAATCTCCAAACTCTGGACCCCACCCAGTTCGGGTTTGTAAAAGGCAGATCATATCTTCTAAACCTGATAGACTTCTTTGAAGCAGTCACCAAAGCCGTAGACAAGGGTAAGGTGCTTCACACAGCCTATTTAGATCTTGCCAAGGCTTTCAACACCATACCCCACTTTGGAATTATAGATAAACTCACTAAACTAGGTATAAATCCCTAAGTCACAAGATGAGTAGCCAAATGGCTCACTGACAGAACCCACACTATGAAAGTAGCAGACTCCAAATCCGACTTCAGACCAGTGACAAGTGGAGTACAAGAGGGTTCAGTCCTGGGTCCTCTCCTGTTTGGTATCTACTACTCTGAAGTACAGGCTAACACAGAAGGTCTTTGGCTAACGAAGTTTGCAGATGACTGCAAACTTGGAGCCATAATCGAAACTCCTAACGATGTGGACATCCTACAAAAGGGCTTCACTGCGACAGATGCCTAGTGTCAAAGCCATGGCCTCAAGCTCAATACCAAAAAGTGCATTGTCATCCCCTTTGGTAAAAATTCTGTACCCATGAACTACAACATAGGCGGTAGTATACTTAACACCGAAAGTGTGATAACAGACCTTGGGACACAGGTGGACAGTAGTCTCTCCTTTAATAATCACATCGCCACAGTAGTCAGGAAATCCTTCTACATGGCACAACTCATCACAAAAGGTTTCTCATCCAGAAAAAAAGAGGTCATTGTTCCCCTCTACTTATCACTCATTAGACCCATTATAGAGTATAATGCCCCTTTTGGTATGTACCTCACAAGACATCTACAACAACTGGAAAGGCTGCAGAAATACCTCACAAAGAGGATTACTGGCCTCAAACAGATCCCCTATGCAGACTGTCTCAAAAAACTCCAGCTTTACTCCGTCGCATATCACCTACTCAGAGGTGATCTCTGCCTAACATACAAAGCTATATCAAACCCAGAGCTGTTGGACATACTCCACTTAAAGAAATCCCAATGCCTCCAAGCTACACGCTCTAGGGACCTAAACCTTGTCACCACAATACACAGAACATGTCAGAGGGATAAATTTCTGTCCCAGAGACTTCCCATACTCTGGAATAAACTACCTATTTATATCAAACAAAGCTCCTCATTAGCACTCTTCAAGAAAAATCTTGATGATTGGATGGGAAATAGGAAATTCACCCCAGGGATCACTTCTGTGGCTCTGCTCGACAGTGCCACAGGAAAATTATTTTCTTGGGTGGCAAAAGCCAGGGTATCTTTTTGGCTGGGCTTGTACAGGCCCTAGGGCTGATAGCCTAGTACCTACCTATGAACCTGAAAAGGACCTCCACCTTGTGGTGTAATGGCAAACTACAATCTATTACTTCTATAATGAAATACAGTGTAAGCTACATCTATATAGGTTCATAGGTTCGAAGGTTCATACTAGGCTATCTGCCCTGGGGCAATTATAAGCCTAGCCCGATTCTGTATGGCTTACGCCACCCCTTGATTTGAGTATACTGTGCCCTTTTTAAGGTTTAGTTTACTGTGCCTCTGTCTAATAGTGACATGGGAGTAATCCCTGGGACAAACCTACGATCCCCCATCCACTTATCGAGATTCTTCTTGAAGTGATTCAGTGAGGTGCTCTGCCTCACATGAACTGGAATTCTATTCCAGAATGAAGGGAGCTTCTGGGTTATGAACCTGTCCCTCCAGCAAGTTCTATTTATTTCTGTGCTGAGGTTCAAGTCCCTCGAGCATGTGGCTCTAAGGGATTTAGATTTACTGAGGTGGAGCATGTCCATTAATTCTGGATTTGACATAGCTTTGTATGTCAGGCATAGATCGCCTCGAAGTAGGCGGTTTGCAACTGAGTAGAGCTGGAGTTTTTTTAACTGAGCAGTATATGGCATCAGTTTGAGACCCTTGATCCTCTTGGTGAGATACTTTTGGGGTCTTTCTAATTGGTGCAGGTGTCGGGTAAGGTACACCCCAAAAGGGGCATTGTATTCTATGATGGGCCTGATGAGGGATGAATAAAGGGGCACGATTACCTCTCTTGATCTAGATGTGAAACCCTTCGTGATGAGGTGGGCTATGTAGAATGTCTTTCTAACCACTTTGGCAATGTAGTTTTCAAAGGAGAGATTGCTATCAACTTGGGTCCCCAAGTCCCTAATAACTTTCTCTGTACTTAATGGGTTTCCGCCTATGTGGTAATTTGTGGGCACATTGTTTTTGCCAAAGGGTATGACTATGCATTTTTTGGCATTTAGCTTTAAACCATGGCGCTGGCACCAGTTATCTGTCTCTGTGAAACCTTTTTGAAAGATGTTTGTGTCAGCTGGAGAGTTGATTATGGTGCCCAGTTTGCAGTCGTCTGCGAACTTGGTGAGCCATAGTCCTCCCACATTTGCCTGTACCTCGGAAAAGTATATACCGAACAAGAGTGGTCCCAGGACAGAACCCTGTGGGATGCCACTTGTGACCGGTTTCGAGTCTGACATGGCTCCAGCAACTCTCACTCTGTGGGTTCTGTCTTTGTGCCAGTTTGCGACCCATCTTGTGACATAGGGGTTTATATTTAAGCAGGATAGCTTATCTATGATGCCCGAGTGGGGTATTGTGTCAAATGCCTTTGCAAGGTCCAGATAGGCTGTGTGGACTACCTTCCCTTCATCTATGGCTTTGGTGACTGTTTCAAAGAAGTCAACCAGGTTCAAAAGGCAGGATCTGCCCTTGACAAAGCTGAACTGGGTAGGATCTAGTGTCTGTAGGTCCCCAATGTCTTTGTTTATGAGCTCCATGATGATCCTCTCCATAGCCTTGCAGACTACGCTAGTCAGGCTTATGGGGCGATAGTTTCCAGGGTCCGTAGAGGCTCCACCTTTGTGGAGTGGGACCACTGTTGCTGTACGCCATTCTGTGGGCACATATCCTGTAGTGAGGCTGAGATTGTATAGCTGTTTTATTTGAGGGATTAGTTCCTCTTGTAGTTCATGTAGGACGCAACCTGGGATGCCATCTGGTCCCATGGAAGCAGTGTTTTTTGCTTTGGAGAGGGCAGCCTTCACCTGAGTATCTGAGATGTTTGGGAGGCAGCCCTCTGCCGGGATAGATACTTGCTCTTTGGGGGAGGGGTGGAGAAGTTTGCACTGAACCTGTCTGCCAGGATATTGGCGATGTCTGTGGGTTCAGTGTATTTTTTGTCATTTAGAATCAACTCAGAACAAGTCTGGGAGATGCATCCCAGGTTTCTAACATAACTGAAAAAAGCCTTATGATTGTCTTTGGTGTCCTGTGCAATTTTTGTCTCGAAGCTGGCCTTGGAGGATTTTATGAGGGATCGTAATTTTTTGCTAGTACTGATCAGAGATGCCTTCCCTATTAGGGATTTTCCTCTATCATGTAGTAGCTTCCTCCTTCTGCTGTACAGTTTATTTATGGCAGGTGTCCACCAGACTGGATGCCTGCCTTTGGATGATTGGGTCTTGGTTTTGTTTGGGATAGCATGATCCATGCATTCCTGGAGATGTCCGTAGAATGCATTTATATAGGATTCTGCAGTTTGGGCTGTAGTTTCCACTGGCCCTGGGGCCTTGAAGGATTCCACTTTGGTTTTGAGAAGTGAGAAGTTCGCTTTGAGAAGTTTTTCACTGTGGTTTTCTGGGCTGGGGGTGGGGTCAGGATGTGGACATCCAGTGAAATTAATTTATGGTCTGATTTTACCAATGAGGGATATACTTCTGGTGTGGAGTATAGAGTCCCCATGTTGGTAATAATCAGGTCTAGTATGTTGTCCCCTCTTGTGGGAGTGGTGACTAGTTGTTCCATAGCATTTGAGTTTATAATTTCCAGGAGTCTTTGGGCTAAGGTGCTGGGGCTTGAGTAGTGCTTCCAGTCAATGTTTGGGTAGTTGAAGTCACCCAATATAATGGTGTTCGGAGAGATCTTCATGTTCTCCAATGTTTTCAGGAAAGCCGAATGGGATTCCTGACTTTGAGAGGGTGGTCTGTAGGATGCTATAAACTGAAAAGCAGTCTTGCCCACTGTTAGTTACACATGGATGGTCTCCGATACTTCGTGCAATGCCACTAACCTGGAGGTGTGGATATCCTTGATAAATATGGAAACTCCCCCTCCTTTTGTGGTTCGGTCCGGGTCTTGGGGCTGAAAAGCGTGATATGAGGTATAGCCTGGTAGTGCTGGGTTGTTCTCTGGAGCCTTGAACCAGGTTTCTGTCACTGCACAGATATCGATGTTCTCCATACTGAGGAGAGCTTGAAAAGTGCATCTTGAGGTTAAGACTTCTGGCGTTTAGCAGCATTACCCTTAGTTTCTTGTTCCTTGTGCTGTCTATGGGGTGGGTTTGACTTTTGTGCCTTGCCTAAAAAAGGCACTATGGGGGTGGCAAGAGCCTTTGCCAATATCCGAAATCCCAGTGGTGACAGGTGCAAGCCGTCCCTAGCAAAGCAACATGGCTTGTCGAGCATGTCATCCCAGGCTGACAGACACTGGATCCCCTTTGAATGACACCAAAATTTTAGCCAATTGTTAAAATCGATCATTTTGTCTTTGTACTGTGGCATCATTCTAAGTGAGGGTAAGATGCTGCTCAAGGTCAGGGTCATACCAGCCTGGGCTACATGATCAGAGAGCTCCTCTATGTCTCTTTTCATGTAGTCCAGGGAGGTACATCTCAGGTCATTCACACCAGCATGTACAATGACTGAGTCATATTTGTATTTGCTTTGGAGTGACCTGAGTGCTTGCTATGTGGCGGATCCTAGCCCGACAGGCAGCTCACTGTGACCTTCTCTTTATTCAGCCTGGTGAGCAGGACATCAGTGTGTCTGACAATAGAGTCACCTATAACAAGAGTATCAGGTGTGTTATTCAGCCTTAAGGGCTGTGGCTGCTTGGCACACTGACTTTGTGGGTTATGTGTTGTGTGTGTTTTGTTTTGAGGTAGCGTTTGCTTGGATGTCTGCTTTGGAGGTCTCTGTTGCTTAGGTAGATTTTTATTTAGAGCCTCCGAGTATGTTTTTGTGTATTTATGTGTTTGTTTCGCTGTTGTGGTGGGACTATGTGATACTGGAATTGTGTTGTGTGAGGTTACCTTCTCCTCCTGACTGGTTACACCAGTTTTGAGATGAGTGAGCTCAGCCTCCAGTTTGGCTAAATAGTTGCATCTCTCACATATATTTGAACCTGTTTGGAGGAGGAGAGGGTTGTCTGTGTACATGAGACAGTTCTAACATTGCCTCAAAATTCCCAGATTCACCAGCTGGACTGGAGAGGAAACCATTGACTGACCTTTGGACATGCTAGAATAATAGGGAAACTGAATTTAAGATGGACCAATAGAGGACAGGGTAATCGTAGAGAGTATAAGAGTAAGTAGTGCTTATGGTTTAATAGTGCTAACTTGTAGGATTACTTAATTGGACCAGTGAATGGCCTTAGAATGAGAATATGGTGTTTAAATTGAGAGATAGAGCAGTTCTAAGGGAAAAAGTGAAGAGCAGACTTTGTGGAGCCAGGAATAGTTTAAACCCAATTAGGCAGCGCTGCCCGTTGTTGCACTATGCTCAAAAACCCGCAAAACTGCGCAAAAGAGGGTTTTAAGAGAGGAAGATGAAGGAGTTTTGGAATTGACCCAAAATGGCCAATAAAACTACAGTTTCAAGTCAGTAACCACTCCCACAGGGGCAGGCAGGCTGCTCAATGTTTTTCACTGCCACTGATCAACAGAGAGACTTTCCTTTATCCCAAGCAAAACATGGCCTCACAGAAACTTACAAACAGTACAAGAACAGCAAGCCTGTAACTGAACTTTTTTAAATCTCAGAAAAGTGGGAAAAAAGCAAGATTTTTTTTTGTTTTTTTGTTCTTTCAGAGATAGCAGAGGTTAACAAGTATCAGCTAGTTATAACAGTGCAGTAAATGACCCCACACAAGAGTGCTAGGCCAAAGACAGATAAAATGCAAGTTTTGAGAAAAAAACGATTTTAAAAATAAGTGCAAACAGGAAATTCAGTAAACAGCTCTAGGTTGTGCTTTAAATATAGTTACTAATGCAGAAATCAAATTTAACAAGCCAGAAAATGCTCAAAATAGGCTGCTATGCAGAAAAACTTAGCAAATAAACAGAGGAAAAAGTGGCTCCTTTCTTCTCTCAGCGTGATATATATATATATATATATATATATATATATATATATATATAAAGTTATTTAATTAAGTACGTATAACACTGTTAAAAAGAAAAGTCCTGTCATGGAAAGTACATGACATAAAGCACAAAAATCACCACATAAGCGTCAAGAGCACACCAGACTTAAGTTTATTAATCCACAACTAGAACACATTTAGTGCTTTCATCCCAGGTAAATAGGACTTCACCAGGGATAAAAATGGTAAATGTATTTTACTTGTGGATTAATAAACTTTAGTCTGGTGTGCTCTTGATGCTGCTGTGGGAATTTTTGTGATTAATGTTGGAGTTTCAGTGCTGTTTCCTGGTTTAGAGAACATGACATACAAGAATGACTTGTGATCAAGGTTAAAATCATGCATATGCCACATAAGCCATGATATACAAATTAATTTTTAAAGGGTACATTATTTTACCCCACACAAGGATACCATATATCCAAGCTTCACATATTCCTTCATTTTCCAGTATCCTATTTATTGTATTTTGGGTCATGGGGTGTCCAATCAGGAAAGAGTATAAACAGAGATCTATTATTAAACTGGACACCATAACTGACATTTCTTTTTATCAAAACTTGACTCTATGTTCAATAAGTAGATAGAATCTGTGATTCATGATAAGAACTGAGACTGGATGTACAAAGTGCAATGGAAACTGATTCTACTATGGGGTTTACGGTGACACATTGCAGGATATTTTAACTGGCACATGATTAATCACAGGTAAAAATATAGCTGCCAGCACAACATATATACCTATTCACTGCACTCAAAATTTTGCAGATCTCTCCTAGACAATTAATTTTGCAGGGAGATTTTGGGGCAAGACCTATCCCTTCATCTGTATACATATAAACTGTGAGATCACACAAACCCTGGGGAAAAAGGAAAAGGTATAAAAGTCACCTCCTCTCTTTTCCTGAGTCTCATTAATCAAAAAGGAAAGAAAAACTTCTCCAGCACCACTAGTTCCAACATACTGGAGCACTGCTTACAGAAAAACAAATTATCTTTATGTGTGGTGAAATTCCGAGACTCCCTTTTGTAGAGCAAAAAAAAAAAATGCAGGTCTCCTTCTGTAATGTTTGTAATGACTGTAGAATGCAATGTATGATAAATTATGATGCTTCTAAGTTTCTATAGAGACTGTGGATTATCAGATTTATTACTGGTCCACTAATGTAATGACCAGATGACTTAAGCTGCTTGAACAGACCAACTTGACAAGACACAAGTGGCTACATGTAGCTCAATAACGTAAGCTATGGGAAAGATCCTTGCTGAGGATACTGCTGCTGTGGAACAGATTCTCCATCCACATAAAACAAAGTTAATTCCTGTCCATATTCAAGCACAACTTAGATCTATGGATGGAAAAAGAAAATTCACCCAAGGACTGCCCCCTGTACTACAAACAGACAGAGAGAGCTTTTAAATACTTTAAACCATGCATGGTTCTCCTCAGTTTATCTATGGTATGATCCCAGTTACTCTCATAGCAGTGATATGTAATTATTGACTATGGGATGGGTAAGGTCAATGTATAACCAAATGGAATAGGTTATTTTGACCACAAAAAGGGAAATTGGCTAAGTTTAAAATGGCCTGCAAGGGCACCTAGCCTAATATTCATCTGTGAAACTATAAGATACCATCTGACATTCTTCTGTGAATTAAGGATGTCTGATGTATGCATTTGCATAGGAAATACACTACATATGTACAGATACTAGGCTGGCAAAGGAAAAAATAGTCTGCGCACACATGTACAAATCAAAGGCTGATAATCATGCCATAATGATTAAGTGGTGCTGAATATTTTGAGCATGCTGGAGGAGGCATCCACACAATGATTGCATTCGTATTTCCTCACATTAGTAGGACTTAAAATTAGAATGTGCAAGCCCTGTAAAAGTATATACCTTTTCCAAAGCCACTGCAGTGAAGTGATGCAGGTAAGATGAACCAGGTAAGGTTTGCTGGGTGCTCAGGATGGCTGTGTTAACCACTGCACAGTCCACATCAAACTATCACCAGAATATGTAGTATGTGTGTATGTATGTATGTATGTAGAGTGACTGTGTGTAATGTGGTAATGTGTGTGTGTGTGTGTGTGTGTGTGTGTGTGTGTGTGTGTGTGTGTGTGTGTGTGTGTGTGTGTGTGTTTAGTTCCTACCACAACTGTGTTTTCTGTAAATGTCTAGACAGCATACAGCTGGAACCCACAGTATGTGACATTTGGTACACAACACCAAGGTTTTACATTTTGTTTGTAGTAGTTCCTGTGATCCATGGTTCAACTTGCTAAGCCTGCAACTACCTACTGAGTTCTTAAGGTTGTTTGATATAAACAACCAGAGCAGATGGTGGTGTCTGTGTATTTATGAAGGCATCCCATAATTTAACAGCCAGTAGAGGATGACAACATGCAGTGGAATTAGCTGGAGTGTCAGGCAACTTTGTCTCACTCTCCTGCACTTGGTGTGCCCAGAATACAAGCACTAGGACTTGGTGAGTTAACACTTCAGTGAGTAGAGCCACAGGAATTCATAATGGGATGATTGAATTTCACCTTCTTGCAGTACAGATACTTTTTCAGAGCTAGAATAAGTCATTTACCTTATAATATGTGACATTTGAGATGACCTGCACACACACACACACACACACACACACACACACACACACACACACACACACACACACACGCACGCACACACATGCACGCACACGCACACACACACGCACGCATACACGCACACACGCACGCACACACATGCACGCACACACGCACACACACACACGCACACACACACACACACACACACACACACACACACAAAACTAAGACCTATATAGAGGATCACCAACTTGCTTCCTGACATGTCTTTGAGATATGAAAAGAAATGGAAGATCCCTGACAATCCACGCAGACACATGCGCAGGATTTAAACTCTACAAATAAGGCAACCCAGCTGAAAACAGAACTAGAGACTAAAGTTTTTTGAGGCTACAGTGCTAAATCTGCACAGTTGTACCACACTAATGTTTAGCACATAAATAATTGAAAATGATACAAGGGAATCAGCAAAATGGATAGCTATATCCAGGGTGATTTTTATATTACTAGTGATCCAGTTAAAAATTACTAATATAATAATGTTGGTATGTATCTTACATTTTTGCACTCCGTATTAGGGATATATGCAATAGAATAAGAAATAAAAGCCATTTATTTTGGTGGACACAGTAGCACAAATGTTTGCTGTGTAATTCAGAAATTTCTAGCTGTTATAGTGGTGGCTAACCCAGTGCAGAAGTAGGTGTGCAAGTTCAAAAACCCTAGCTATTCCTCTGGCAATAATTAGATAATATGATCTTAGGGCTGTAGATCCCATAGCAATCAGATGTGATTTAATGGCAGGGAGTTCATATTCTTCCTTTATATGATTTATCCTTATTATATTTCACTGAATGGTAATGTAAGGTGCTACTTCAACTGTTCATAAGACAAAAAGTAAATTGCTCAATTTCATAAATAGCAATGTGAATGTGGAATCTTAGAGCATGTCAGAACCATAATTTAGCTGTTGTCGCCAAACATTTACTTGCTGAAGGGTGTGAAAGGTGTGGCAGCTTGCTTGCAAGATTAATGATTATTTTTGTTTGGGTGGGCTGTTGAAGGAGTGGCTCAGCATCCCCTTAGGAACTTTTATGTTTTTACTATTTGAAATTGTTAGATTGGGCTGATGCTGATAATATTGACTCATTCTGGAGTTCGGCATTTGATCACATTAGGTAACCTAGCACATATAGTTTCTAACCAGTATGTTTTATTGTATTGTGTGTACTCCTGACATTCTGCAATTCTGTCATAAGCATTCTACATCTCAAAAGTAATCTTTTAAGATCACATATCATATTTGGTAGACCTACACTTCACCAAAACAAGACTGCAGTCTTACATTACTAAAGGTGATGGTGAAAATGGTGAAAATATTCTTCTCAAATGAAGGCTGGTCAGCTACAGAGCGTATTTGAACTCACTAGAGAATGCTTTTTTTTAGAATCACACTGTATTCTGTGATTCTCATTTGCATAATACTAGGCATACATAGAAAACTTCTAAGTTTAAGCTCAGTTTTTCTTGTCCAGTGGCATGGCTCTATGCTGAGCATTTTTATAAGTACTGGTCAGTTTTCCTAGAACTCTTCCTAGTTTTCATACAAAAGTTTCAGACTTAAAAAGTATTTAACATTACTAAACCCATCAAGACATCATACTTAAGGACTTTTAATGAAAACATATTGTACAAACTGTAGCTATATTTGTGTTTCTAAATAGCATGCATTTGAAAATATGTATATATCAAGATGTAATGTGGAAAATTCACAAATGCAGTGAAACTGTCTACTTCACATTATTCTGTTACAGCATATCTCTATGAAAATGATTTAGCATTTATGCTTAGTGTATTAACTGACAATAATTGCACTGGCAAAAATCCATTGACATCCACATCTCATAATGTAATAGTTGCTTTTGGCACAGATTCACAAGCAACATTAAATCAAATCTCCTAGAACATACTGAAAATTTTAACTTGAATACAGAAATTTGTGATCAGAAATTGTGAGCAGACATTTTTACATATGTACTGTGTAATGTAAGGGTGGGCAATCCCAACATCTTATGAGAGCTGTCTTCACACATTCCCTGCTACATATTGTATTAATCTCCACCATCACTGATACTAAGGTAAAAGGCTTATTTCTTAAGGACAATTTTATTGACAATATGACAGATTAAATATCAAATGTTTTTTTTTTTAACAGCTTTCTTAGAAAGCTGACAGAGATAATTAATTATGTTAGCACTATGCCACGATAACAGCATTATGCAAAGAAGGACTGGAAATCTTTAGGTCAACATAACATTACCAGCCCTAGATATGACAATATTGAATCTCATAAAAGAATACTATTATTATGCTTGATAATGGCATTTTATAAAATAATTTAGTTTCCACTGAAATGCTGCCAAAAGAATAAGGTATAGTAAGAAATATGATAACAAAGATGATTTCAAATATATACTTTTGTAAAATCTTAGATACCTTTTAATGTTAATATTCCTATAGCTACAGAACAATGCACTATTAACAGTACCATATGATAACAACAGTGTTGTGAAGACCGGTAGAAATGGGTGAAGGCTGCCAGCCTAGCCAGATAGAACTGTGCAGATAATTCTATCATTTGTAAATATGAATGTTGAACTTAAAACAATGTGGCAACATTGCCATCTGCTGTAAAGAAAGCTAAGTCAAGCATTTCTTGTTGGTCCTTTGAAATTAAAATTATTTCATCACTGCCTTTGATGTTTTACAAGTTGGCTCCAGTCCGGCTAGATGAAGGCTTCCTGCCTATTGTTTTAGGGCTAAAGTTAATGACCAGAATGTACATATGGAATGTGCTTTGTTGCTCTAAGTGTAAAATAATGCAAATTCAGTTTCTTTCAGCCTGGGAGCACCAGGAATGGGTAAAAGATGATGTAATGTTTAGCAGATCTGGAGTTTCAATTTAAACAGTGAGAACCAGAGATTATTAAGCATTTTTGACTTGACTATCCAACTCACAGCACTCTGCCTTGCTCTATAAGTAAGTTATTTTAGAAGTGTGTTTTCTTTTAGGAATAACTAGAGATTAGAAAAATTAGACTAAGGGTTTTTCTGTGATGTAAGAAATGTACCACTGATTTATTTTAAGTATTTCTGTGTGATCTCTGAACTTTTGACTAGCACTGCATAGTAGAACGTATTGTCTTGTGGTTTTAATTATTTATTATTAAATATTTTAAAACCGTTTAACTGTGGCTGGTTTTGTGTAGAGATAGTTTAAGCTCCAGAGTACATTGCATATTTATAGAGTTTACTGTCCAAGTCACTCCAAATAAGCTTTGACTGTTTAGTCACGTCTACCAATTGGATAATAATATTGCACAGTAATAATTGAACACCCTTTTAAGGGACTTTGAGTAACTGTTAAATATTAGCTGGGTGGTGGCAAGTGGTACTACCGTATAGTCTGAGTAAAAGGGGCACAACTGGAGAACCTGTGCCAGCCTTCCCCAGAAGTGTCTGTGTGGTTGTGTAAACTCTTATCTCAAAGTGTGTGTCAGCTACTTGGGCAGGCACAGGAAGCACTGGTTGGACAGAGAGGGTGCTGAAGATTTTAACTTGCCCAGATAGGCGGAGATCTGGACCCTATAGCTGTGCCACTGAGGAGTCTTATTGGGGACCTGGGGAGCAAGGGAGTGACCAGCCCTGGACTGACTGTGATATCTATGTGCTCTTAAGGGAAATTGCACTTTACTGTGTGTATTTGTTATCCTTTCCTCCTATATGAGACACCCTCTCTGGTGTTGGTGGTGAGGATTGAGGCTTCTTGATTGCTGGGCCAGGGCACGGGCGTCACATATTAATTGGTGGCAGTGGTTGGAATATCCACCTCACAGGCAGTGGTTGGGATATCCACCTAAACATATTAATTGTGTTTGGCATCAGTGGGATATTCACATCACAAATTAATTAGTTGGCAAATACTAATTGGCTTGTAGTGGTGTGGGTAGAGTGAATCCTGTAGCTTGTGTACAGTGAGCTTTGAAGGAGTTTTGTACTCTAAATCAGCCGCTCAGTGAATACTCAGAGTTCAGATCACAATTGTTTTATTTCTTTTATTACCTTAGCTAGTCAGGGCGAGCAGGCAGCATGTCAACAGAGGAGTATGGAAAGCTGACAAGGAGCCAGCTGGCAGAGTTGTGCCAGGCTAGGGGACTGCTGCATGGAATCATGACTAAGGCAGACCTGATTACAGCCTTGGTTACTGTTGCATCAGAAAACAGCAACCAGGAGGACAATCAGACTGGCAGTGTAGATATAATTCCCTTGGAAAATGGACAGTTCAACCTTTCTACAGTGGACTTAAAAATCCAGCTGGAGCTAAAAAGACTTGAGTTGGAGGCCAGGCATGTAGAATTAGAAGCAAATGAGAGACTACGGCGTTTGCAAGCTGAGGAAAATGAGAAACTGTTATGTCTGCAAGCTGAGGAACAAGAGAGACAGAGGCAGCATGAGAAGGAGATGCTGACTCTTCACCAGAGTCATAGAGGTAATGGGGAACGTAGTAAATGGACCCCAGAAGCATAAAATGTCAGTACATTTCTTCCGCATTTTAAAGAGGGGGATAATTTTGATAGTTTCATTCACATGTTTGAGAGGGTATGTAAACAGTATGAAGTTGACCAAGGGCTCTGGGTATGGTTCCTGACCCCCTTATTCCATGATAAAGCTGTAACTGCAATAGCTAAATTGTCTAACGTTGCATGTTTTGATTATACTGCTGTAAAGAAATGTCTTTTAGAGCTGTTTAAGCTAACGCCTGAAATGTATAGGAAAAAGTTTTGTGAGCATAGACAGAAGGCAGATGAAAGTGTGTGTGTGTGAATATGTGGCTGAATTGAGCACTTATTTCCATAGGTGAGTGAGTGGATATCAGATAACCACTTTTGAAGGGCTGGCAGACCTTTTGGTGAGGGAACAAGCCCTTAGCAGCCCTTAGCACTTTGCCTGAGGACATGAGAATCTGGTTAGCTGATAGACAATGTGCTACTTCAGATGAGTTGGGGAAGGAGGGAGACCTATACCTGGCAAGCAGGGCAGCCCTGCACAGGAAGGAGACCCCCAGTACTGCTCATGGGTCTAAAAGAACCCATGGTGGGCAGCAGAGATGGCCACAACAGAATATTTCAGTAGCAGGGGAAGCTACTAGTCCAGGTAAACTTAGAGGAGCTAGGGTTAAATGTTTTGAATGTAACCAGTGGGGGCCATATGGCATACAGGTGTCCATGGAGGCAAGGTGGGGAACCAAAGTTGAGGGAGCCATTAAGTGGAAAAGACAAAATGCCAATAATAGGTTGTCTTGAGACAACAAGGGTACTAAACTACCATCCTGCAGATGTCCTGAGAGGGAAGAATTTGGACAAGGTAGTACCATGTGCTTATGCAGTTACATGTGGTCAGGCTAGGAGACAAGCATGTGGGTCTGGTAGCCTGGGGGAGATCCAGACACACTTCATACTTGTAGCCAGGACTGGTGAGGTGGTTACTTCAGGGAGGAAGCTACTCTGTAGCAGTGAGACTGAAAGTGAGCCAAAGCTGCTTGTGGGTACTGTTGGCCCCTTGGACAGAGTGACTGCAAAGGTAGAGGTGAGTAGTAGTACCCAGGCTGACAGTGAGGCACCACTGTCAGAGGATGCCAGACTTCCAGTGGAAGGGGAGCTGGGAAGGGTTACAAGGAGAGAGTTGAGACAGGCTCAGCTCTCAGACCCTACATTGCAAGCCCTGAGCAGGTAGCTAGGGAGGCACCTGATTCTCAAGGAAATGGGGAATCTGTATACTGGGATGAAGGGTTACCCTACAGAGAGTGGACCCCTGAGGGAGGGATATAAGGTGAAAGAGTACAGCAGTTGGTAGTGCCTATAGCCTACCATCTGGCACTTCTAGCCATAGCCCATGATATTCCCTTTGCAGGTCATATGGGCATAAAACGTATGAAGAGACATATTATGAAGAACTTCTATTGGCCTGGAATTTCCAGAGATGTAACAGGGTACTGCAGGACCTGTGAGCAGTGCTAAAAAGTAGACAAGGCAGGAGACAAGTCGAGAGCTCCTTTGATGCCTTTGCCTGTGTTTGAGGAGCCATTTTAGAGGATAGCTATGGATATGGTGGGTCCTCTGAGTACCCCAAGTTCCACAGGAAAAAAGTATATCCTAGTGGTAGTGGATTATGCTGCACGAAACCCCGAGGCAGTGGTTTTGTCCTCCATTGAGGCAGAGAAGGTGGCAAATGCTTTGTTAGAGATTTTCAGCAGTGTAGGTTTCCCAAAAGAAATACTGACTGACAGAGGTGCCAGTTTTATGTCAGACCTGCTGGCTTGTCTGTGGAAGTCCTGTGGGGTGAAGCACATGAAGACCACCCCCTACCATCCCTAGACTAATGGTCTTGTTGAGAGATTAAACTCTACAATCAAGTCCATGCTAAGGGCATTTGCAGATCAGTTTAAGAGGGAGTGGGACAAATATCTGCCCCATGTGTTGTTTGCTAACAGAGAGGTCCCCCAGGAATGCACAGTTTTTTTCACTCTTTGAGTTGCTGTATGGGCATAGGGTGAGGGGATCTCTAGATTTAATTCAAGATGAGTGGGAAGGTGAGTGCGAGTCTCACAAGAAATCTGTTGTGGCATATGTCCTAAACCTCAGGACAAGGCTCAGGGAACTCATGGGCTTGGCCCAGGAAAACCTGGCAGTGGTTCAACAACAGAAAAAGGTGTGGTATGACAAGAATGCTCAAACTAGATAGTATGCTGTGGGGCAGCAGGTAATGGTTCTCATTCCTGTCAGACACAACAAGCTGCAAGCAGCTTGGGAGGGTCCCTACAAGGTGGTAAGAAAGGTAAGTGATGTCAACTACATGGTGGAACTGCTAGGCAGGTGGCAGGGGCACAAATTGTACCATGTTAACAAGATGAAACTTTACCATGATATGGAGGCCCTTGTGCTGAACATTTGCAGTGGATTGCAGGAGGACTCTGAGGGAGATCTGGGGACTGATCTCCTCAGTGAGGCTCGGGATGACACCTCAGTGGAAGGGGTAGCAATGTCCCAGCAGCTATCTCCTACCCAAGTTCGAGAAATCCGAGCAGTGTTGCAGGAATTTGGGGACATGTTCACTGGGAAACCAGGGTGCACTCACCTGGTGCAGCACCAGATGGATACAGGACCCCAAAGGCCTATTAGGCAGGCCCCTTATAGGGTGCCTGAGATAGTCTGACAGACCCTGAGAGAGGAGGTACAGGAGATGTTGGATCTAGGGGTGATTCAAGAGTCTAACAGTCCCTGGGCCTTCCCAGTGGTACTGGTGCCAAAGAAGGATGGCAGCACCAGGTTCTGTGTGGACTACAGGAAATTAAATAGTCATAAATAGTTGGATGCTTACCCCATGCCTAGGACAGATGAGGCCCTAGAGCAACTGGGTGGGGCTAAGTATCTTACAACCATTGATCTTACCAAGGGTTACTGGCAGGTGCGCTTGACTCCCAGTGCTAGAGAGAAGTCAGACTTTGTGACTTTAGTTGGCTTGTATGAGTTCACAAAGATGCCCTTTGGGATGAAGAATGCCCCAGTGACTTTCCAGAGGCTGGTAGATAATATCCTAGCAGGAGCAGGAGAGTTTGCCCTTGCTTACCCAGATGATATTGCCATCTACAGCCATTCCTGGCCAGAGCACCTTCAGCATGTCAGGGAGGTGCTGGGCAGACTACAGAGGGCAGGATTGACTGTTAAGCTGAGCAAATGTCAGGTGGGAATGGAAGAGGTCTCCTACCTTGGACATAGAGTGGGGAGTGATAAGATAAGGCCAGAACCTGCCAAAGTGGTAGCCATTCAGGCATGGCCTGCACCTGTTACCAAAAAGCAGATGAGGGCATCCTTAGGGACAGCAGGGTACTACAGAAAGTTTGTCCCCAATTATAGTACCATAACTGCCCCCCTCACAGACCTGACAAGGAAGAACAGGCCAGATAAGGTAGTGTGGACCCCAGCATATGAGCAGGCATTCCAGAAGTTTAAAGAAGCTTTGGGAGGACCCCCTGTGTTAGACAGTCCAGACTACAGCAAAGAATTTGTTGTACAGGTGGATGCTTCGTACTGTGGGGTGAGGTATGTACTTAACCAGATTTCTTCAAAGGGAGAAGAGCACCAAGTGGTTTATCTCAGTCGTAGTCTCCAACCCAGGGAGGAATGCTATGCAGCTGTTGAAAAGGAATGTCTAACCATAGTGTGGACCATGCAGAAATTTCAGCCTTATCTGCATGGAAGAAAATTCACTGTTATGACACATCACAACCCCCTGGCATGGTTAAACAGAGTCAGTCAGCAAAATGCCAAGTTGCTAAGATGGACCCTGGGGTTGCAAGCATATGATATGTCAGTGCAGCACCAGAGTGGGAGTAGCAATGCCAGTGCAGGTGGGCTCTCAAGACAGGGACTGGGGTAGGTATACTCAGACAGACCTAACCCTCTCAAGTGGCATTTCTCAAGGGTGACTTGAAAAACTAGCTTGAGTTCTCCGGGGGGGGGGGTGTGAAGACTGGTAGAGATGGGTGAAAGCTGCCAGCCTAGCCAGATATAATTGTGCAGATAATTCTATCATTTGTAAATATGAATGTTTAGCTTAAAACAATGTGGCAACATTGCCATCTGCTGTAAAGAAAGCTAAGTCAAGCATTTCTTGTTGGTCCTTTGAAAATAAAATTATTTCATCACTACCTTTGATGTGTTACAAGTCGGCTCCAGTTTGGTTAAATGAAGGCCTCCTGCCTATTGTTTTAAGGCTAAAGTTAATGACCAGAATTTACATGTGGAATGTCCTTTATTGCTCTAAGTGTAAAAGAATGTAAATGCAGTTTCTGTCAGCCTGGGAACACCAGGAAGGTGGAAAAGATGATGTAATGTTTAGCAGAACTGCAGTTTCAATTTGAACAGCGAGAACCAGAGATTATTAAGCATTTTTTACTTGACTATCCAGCTCACAGCACTCTACCTTTCTCTATAAGTAAGTTATTTTATAAACGTGTTTTCTTTTAGGAATAACTAGAAATTAGAAAGATTAGACTAAGTGTTTTTTTTCTGTGATGTCAGAACTGTACTACTGATTTATTTTAAGTATTTCTGTGTGAGATCTGAACTTTTGACTACCACTGTATAATAGAAAGTATTGTCTTGTGGTTTTAATTACTTATTATTAAATATTTTAAAACCTTTTAACTGTGGCTGGTTTTGTGTATAGATAGTTTAAGTTTTAGAGTGCATTGCATATTTATAGAGTTTACTGTCCAGGTCACTCCAAATAAGCTTTGACAGTTTAGTCACATCTACCAATTGGATAATAATATTGCGCAGTAATAATTGGACACCCATTTAAGGGCCTTTGGGTAGCAGATAAATATTAGCTGGGTGGTGACTAGTGGTACTACTGTATAGTCTGGGTAAAAGGGGCACAGCTGGAGAACCTGTGCAAGCCTTCCCTAGAAGTGTCTGTGTGGTTGTGTAAACTCTTATCTCAAAGTGTGTGTGTCAGCTACTTGGGCAGGGACACAAAGCACTGGTTGGGCAGAGAGGGTGCTGGAGATTTTAGCTTGCCCAGCTAGGCAGAGATCTGGACCCTATAGCTATTTCAGTGGGGAGTCTTATTGGGGACCTGGGGAGCAAGGGAACAACCAGCCCTGGACTGACTGTGATCTCTGTGTGCTCTTAAGGGAAATTGCAATTTACTGTGTGCATTTGTTATCCTTTTCTCACATATAAGATGCCCGCTCTGGTGTTAGTGTTGAGGATTGAGGCTCCTTGATTGCTGGGCCAGGGCATGGGCATCACAAGTATAAAAACAAATTTTAAGATAAGAGAGATTAAACAGTTGTGACTTCCTTCACCTGTTTATCATTGCCAGTTTGTACCTAACTGAAAACTGTTTATCCTAACAGTATAGAAGTCCTCAAACATGTGCTTCTGCTTGTGCACCTTCAGTTTTTGGCCTCAGATTTGAAAAACAAGGGGGAATAAAAATGCCACAGGCTTCCCGTTATTTTCATCAGAATATTTTCAATTTTTTAAACACCTTTATTGAATTATCACGTGACATAGGCAAATTTACATTAATATAAAAGTAATCAAAGATGTTCACATATACATATATATATATATATATATATATATATATATATATATATATATTTGTTGTTGTTTGTCTTTTGGCTTTTCCCGGTAAGGGGTTGCCACAGTGGAACTCCGGCCCACTAATGATTGGCAGTAGATTTTTACGAAACGCCGAGGTGCCAGCTCGACGCTCAACCTTCAATGAAGGCACACCCATTTATGCACGCTTGTCTTTCAAACACTACCCAACCACAGAGAGAACATGCAGACTCCACACAGAAGGCACTCCCAAGCCCAGCTGAGAATCGAACAGGAGAACCTCTTGCTGTGAGGTAACAATGCTACCATATATTCAAATTTTAAAGATACTTACCCTAAGAGTGAGAGCAACCTGTCAACCCCCAACCTTATTTCTGATTGCATTTTGATCTGTTTGGAAAGCAAACAAAAAATATAGAGTTATATCACTTAGGGTGGAGTGGGTAGCTCATGTTATTAATAGCCACATCTCTTAGACTTGTCCAGGTATTTTCTTACTTTGGAACACTCTTACAGCAGGTAGCTGGCTGAATTTCCAACACTGGTTAGAGAACAATATTCTTAGATCCTTGAGGAGTAGTATGAATGATTGCCCTCTTTGTACCATATTAAAGTAAGTGAAGATAACAGCTGTATAACTTTTAGTTTGAGCACAGCAAAAAAAAAAATCTATTGGGTTTCCAGGATGAAGATTCCTAGGTTTCCACACTATGCTTTTTTTGGTGAAGACAAATATATCAATTGCCATTTGTAGTAAACTTCTATAAATTAAACCATACATAGTTACATACATAACTGAATGGGTGTTATTAACAGTGACAAAGTCACATTTTGGTTCTCAGCATTTGAAGGGCTGACATTTCAATAGAGAGCTATTTTTCCATTATTTATTTATTTATTTATTTATCATTTGTTGACCGGGAAAGTCCGACTAGGTTCCACAGAGCCTGTTTTCAGCGGAGGCCTGGGGAGAAATGTCCCACTTACATCTAAATAGATGGCATCCCTACCATGGGCCAGTGGAGAACAGGGCATATGCCTTTCAAAGAAATGACTTTCAGTCAAATGAGTTTTCAGTGAAGTGAGCTTTCAGTGAATTGTGCTCAAGCAACTGGTTTTCAGTGGAATGAGCTTTCAGTGAATGAGTTTCAGTGAAGTGTGTTTTCAGTGAAACAAAGTAGACCCATTTATATATATATATATATATATATATATATATATATATATATATATATATATATATATATATATATGTGTGTGTGTATATATACTTATACATACAAAACAAAAAGACAAACCAAGGTGATCACCAGGCTGACTATCATAAAACTCTTGTTTAATAAAAAGTGAAAAATTAAAACTTAAAATAACAGGATAAGTGCTTTCGGGTTAACCCTTCTTCAGATCTGCCATTAGAAAGTAAAATGAAGTATTTGTAGTTGAAACTAATGAATCAAAGTTGCTCCTTTCAGACATTGCCTTTTAGATATCCAGTCAGTGTCTTCCACATGAATCTAGACCTCTTCAATGTGGATAGGTTCACACTCAAATCAAATATCAAATAAGTTTGTGATTCTGTTATCCAGCTGATTGCATAATGTTATAGCAGACTTAACAAATCAAATAGCTCCTTTTGGACACTTCCTTTTAGTTAACCAATCAGTGTCTTCCAGATAAGTCTACACCTCTTCAATGTGGACAGGTCCACACTAAAGTCAAATATCCAATAAAATTATAGTTCTATTATCCAACTAATCACACAGTGGTGTATCAGAATTTACTTTCATTAAACATAAGGTCATGAGTGGAAATAGTAAAAGTAATAAAGATATAACTAATACAAATAAATAGCTCAAACGTTTTAAAATTTTCACAGTATATATTCAGTTCTTCTTCCAAAGTATCTTTAATCCTAATGGGTTACAAGGATCTAAGAACTGTGAATATTCATAGAGCAAACCAAGCATCTTCATTCAGGCATTGCTTATATTACATCCAATCATAGCTTTCTACGTAATTTATGTCCCTTAAAGGCAGTTTTGAGAGGTAAATTGGTATTTAGACCAGGTGTCCAGTATGCCTGTAGTCCTGCTATCAATCTCTTTTCATTCTGCTCAGTTTGTATTGTAAAATCATCACCTTGAACATTTTCTTTTTACTACATGCAAGACCATAAAGAAAAATTAATGTTCTGAATTTTCAGAAATATGTTTACATAATGGACTCTTCATATCTCCAAGCCAAATATCTCTAATATGCTTAGAGATATGTTCTTTTATTTGTTTGTTAGTTTTACCCAAGTAAAAACATTAACAAAAAAGATATGTCACTATATATATCACGTGCTGTGTCGCAATCCGCATACTCATGACATTTGTAGCATTTCCCAGAAACCGGATGCATAAATTCATTTTCCGATGAAATATATCTACAATTCGAAAAAGACCTGCACAGAAACGTGCCAACCCTATCTAAATAAACCTTGTCTATGGCATTGCTTGTAGAGCAAAGCAATTGTGTGAGATTCTTAATTCTGTTGAAACTAAATGAACGTTCATTGTCAACAGTATCTTTGATGGTAAAGTAGCAATATCTTCCAATTATTCCTAATGATATTGCAAATATGCTTAATGTCACTGGTATAGGTGAGAGTAAGTCTAATTTTCTGAGTGGGGGGCATACTCAGCTTAGTGGTTTCATTTTCCTCTGTATTATTTCATGAGGCAAAAATATTTCCCATGTCTAAAATATGGTTTTGCTTTAGTTTCTGGTACCACATTTATACTGAGCATCTGTTTCTGTATTTCCTGTTTTTTGTAACCTCTTTCTTGAAACTCCAGGCCCAAATTGCCCATCGCCTTAAAAAAGTCTTCAGTGCAGAGTCTGGAGGATCTATAGCTCTGATTCTTTATAAAACTAGAAAAAAAAACAAATTGTGAATGCATGCTCCATCTGTGCAAAAGATTGTTTTTTCTACAGTCTTTGCTGTAAAGTCCAGTACACATATCACCTTAATCATCCATAAAGAGTTTCACATCTAAGTAGTTAATGGCCAAGGCAGAATAGTGCATGGTAAACCTTAAACATTCTGTGGTCATTTCTAAATGTTATACAAAGCCCTTTAGCATAGTAGGAGTGTCTTCCCATATCAAATATATATTTTATCCAAAAACATTTATAGAGCTTAACGGGTGATCTAAGGCCTATATCATTCCCCTTCACAAAGGAGGCAATAACAGCATCCCAATTTCTGGCCAGTCACTATCTTATCCCCTATCTCAAAAGTTCTAGAAAAGTGTATCCACCTTCAACTTTTACCCTACCTCACAGACAACCACCTACTTACCCCCACACAACATGGTTGTAGACCTTGTCTCAGTACCACAACCACTGTCTTCTCCTTCATTGAAACTGTCAACAAAGCCCAGGATTCAGGCTGCCTAGTGTCCACCCTGCTTCTGGATTTATCCAAGGGCTATGACACTATCTTCCATAACCTTCTCCTATCTAAACTCTCTAATCTAAACCTATCCCACTCTTCTGTCAACTGGTTTTTTAGTTACCTCTCTGACAGACAACAAGCTGTCAAATGGAAAAAAAGCCACCTCCTCCTTCCTTAATACACCTACAGGCATACCCCAGGGTTCCATATTGTGTCCCCTACTGTTCAACATTTTCATAAATGACTTCCACCAAAACATTCCTAGTGCTAAACTGATTCAATATGCAGATGCCTCTATGATCATCTGATCCGCTACTTCCACCTTCACTCTCTTAAAACTAACTCAGGATGCTTTCTCTTATACCAAACATTGGATGCTAGACAACAACCTATCCCTCAATGCATCAAAAATTAAAATTATATATTCCCTTCGAAAAGTACCATTTTAGACAAGAACTCATTCTCCACTACTAGTCAAAACAATACCTCTCTCAAGGTAGCATCCCATGCAAAGCTTCTAGGAGTCCTTATTGATGAACAGTTAAAATTTGATACCCACCTACTAACCAATATAAAGAAAATCCACCAGAAACTAGGCATGCTCTACCGTTATAACCGCTGTATCACTCCCACTACTAAACGTGTACTCTCTAACATCTTCCTCATTCCTTCTCTCCTATATGGTGCCCCACTTTTACCAAACTTCACTCTTCTCTAAAAACAAAGCTATCCTCCTGTTATAACAAAATTTCTAACTTTGCTACCGGCTATAAAGCCTCCTCCCACCACTACAATGCCCTACACAAACTAAATTGGCTCGAACTTCCCAACCATCTTACCTACATCCAAATTACTCATGCCCATAAACTCATCTTTAATCCTCCATCTGCCTCTCCCTTGCCTCCTCCTTCAAAATGCATCTCCCCAGTAGACTTCTAAGATCCAGTAACCAGAGTTTACTTGAACTGCACAAGCCTGCTCATACTCCAGGCAAACACCTACTATTCTTTTCCCTAGCTCACCTCTGGAACTCCCTGCCACCTCTTATTTATACTACTGACAACTACTCTACCTTTAAGATCCTACTTCATTTCCATCTCAAGACCCTCTGGGAATGTTCCTGCTCTCATCCCACATTATTCAGGTTAATATTAGAACAACAAAAATGCATTTTGTCTAATGTGTTTTCGTCGACACATGTAGGGCGAACAGGCAAAGTAGCGAAGCGACTGTTCAGTGAATTCTTTCTCTGGGAATGAAGTCGCTTGACCGCTTCATTGCTTTGCCTGTTCTGGAGTATAGTGTGGTCCCTTGTCTGGTGTAGCTCCCGAGCATGATTGTGCAAGAGTTACTGACCTTAGGGTTAGGGTGCGGGTTAAGGTAAGTGCATATGTGTGAAAGTGTTTACTGTTTTTTTATTTTGCATTAGATGTATAGTTGAGTTACATTTTTAGCTGTTTACTTTTGTTTTGGGGGGTAGGATTAGGGTTAAGGTAAGTGTGTTTGTGTTTGGAACTGTTTATGTAAATGTGCGAGAGTTACTGACCTTAGGGTTAGGGTGCAGGTTAAGGTAAGTGCATATGTTTTAAAATGTTTACTGTTTTTTTTTTTGTTAGATGTATGGTTGGGTTACGTGCATATGTATATTTAGTTGTTTACTGGTTTTTGGGGATGGTATAATTAGGGTTAGGGTATGTGTTTATGTGTTTGGAAGTGTTTAATGTTTTTTTTTTTGGGGGGGGGGGTTGGAACAGCGATTACTTTCCATAGGAAAGAAATCACTGTTCTGTGGTTTTGATATTTTCAGCATTTGGTGAATATATGTCGATGTAACACTGTTCGCTGTTTTCAGCATTCAGTGTTATAATATGAACCCCATTACTCACTTTTTTTCCCAATTTCTCACACTCCTTTACTTCTGTCTTCTCTTCATCATACTGAGCTTCTCTGACTACTACCATCTTCCTTTTTCCTCATTTACTCCTACACTTAACTCTACTTTTTTTCTTATTGTCCCACCCTTCTTAGATTCAACAATTGACACCTCTTACCCCCCTATCCTACTTTAACTCTGCTAAGATTATATGTAAAACTGTAATGTTAACCCTGTATTATTTCACGTTGTAACAAGTCTAACAGGAATATGCACCAATGGGTTTTTCTTATTTTAATTTACTTATTTGTGTGTGTGTGTGCGTGTGTGTGTGTGTGTGTGTGTGTGTGTGTGTGTGTGTGTGTGTGTGTCTGTGTGTGTGTGTGCAATTTTACCTTTTGCTTTTTTGACTGTATTTTCATTGCAATCGTGGATTTTTTGTCATGTTGTGTAATACCATCATTCTTCAATAGTATTACATAAATGTAAATGCATTGTCTTCATATTATATTGTTGTTTACAAAGCTTTTCTTCCCTGGACTCCATTAAAAATGGGCTCTTCCTGGCCCAATGGGCTATCCCGATAAACAAGCTGTTAAATAAATAATAAATAAATAAAATAAAATCTAAATGGATTGTTGTTATTCAATATCATTGATGTCTCCCAATCAGCTAATACCAGATCGGCAAAGCTGTTGACACAGGGTGCGTCCATACATATTCCCCATCTATGCCAATAATTGCAATTATCAAAAATAAATACATTATTATGCAGAATAAGATCTAGTAAAGCACATACAAGTTCAGTTTTGATGGAATCAAAATCACTGTTACATTCTACAAACCGTTTAATTGAAGTGACACCATAGTCATTTGGTATAACAGTGAAAAGACTATGGATGTCTAATGTGACCATTAGGTGATTTTCTCTAGTGTCCATGGAATTCACAAAGTTGGAGAGCATACCCAGAAGGTGTCCAGTATCCTTTATGATGGTAGCAGTCTGCTCAACAATTTTCTTCGGCAGGTATTCAACATATATTGAAAAGGGTTCTGTTGCTCATCCATTCCCTGATAGGATGGGCTGTATCAGAGGATTATTTTGATCCTTATGTATCTTGGGGAGACCATTCCCTGATAGGATGGGATGTATCAGAGGATTATTTTGATCCTTATGTATCTTGGGGAGACCATTCCCTGATAGGATGGGATGTATCAGAGGATTATTTTGATCCTTATGTATCTTGGGGAGACCACTGATAATTGGTATGGAGGGATGTTCTATACTAAAAAAAATCAAAAAGATCTTTTGTGATGCTATTTAGTCACAGAAGCTCAGACAGGTTTGTATGAATGCTGTGAACTATTTTTGTAACTTATAGCCTGTTAATAGCAGCGTATGTTGCTTCATCTTTTGGCATCTGTATCATTCTATCATTATAGTCTTGTTAAACAATCCTACCACCTTTGTCTCCCTGTCTAATAACTATTTTGTCATCCTTTAATGTCTGTAAAGCCAATTTCTCTCCTTTACTTAGGTTTAGCCTTATGTACATATTGGGATATTTCTCATTCACAAATCTGTATGAATGTCTCTAAAACCACAGTATTCTGTGGAATATACATACTTGGTTTCTGTAAAATATTAGGAAGCGACGAGTTGTTTGTGCCATATATAGATTTTAACATCACATTACTTACAGAAAATTTTAGGTTCAAAATAACTTCACTTAGAACAGACAGGACAGCTGGTATGAAACTTAAGTCCTTTATTCAGTAGTTCACGCTGTGGTAATGTTAAATGCAAACTAGATAAATTAAACACCAAATCATATATCTCTGAACTGTCTTGCTGTGCCCTTATTGTTCTTTCCATTCCAATGAAAGACGAAATTTCCTTCTCTCTCTGCTTTGTGACCTCATCGTTTCCATGTGCTTCATGTTTGGAATTTGCAAAGGAAGCTTCGGTATAACCGAGGGAAGGATGCTGGTATCTTTGGGTATAACCCCACAAATTCTGAATGTCAATAGTATATGAAGAGAAAATTGCAAATTGGAGGTAGCATTAGAGGCCATATTATCCATAACAAGCTGGAGTTTAACTCAATGGTACAATTTAAATCAGTTGTATCTTCTTGGATATTGTTGGTATTATCTTTTTCTGTAATCTCTTTACCCAATGTAGCAAACTGCTTGGTTACTGTCACGTAAAAATGTGACCATTTTTAAAATTGTCATAGTATTGCATTATTTCTTAGATTTTGCCAATTCCAGTTTAGTGTTGTAAGAAGATACATTCATATACATCTCCTCGAGTTTCATGATAGATACAGTATCTGTATATTTAGTTTCCGGCTCATGCTCAATGCTCTTAATTAATTCTTGTTCTATTGGTTCAAAGTATTCAGTGAGAAGACGCATATAATTAAAGCTAAGCTCGATGTTCAGAGACTGCCATTTTTTAAGCAGCTCTGGGTATGTCTCACCATATATAGGTGACAAAAGAATGCATAAAACTCTGGGTATAATTTTGTAATGTAGGCAAGCCTCTAAATGCATACATTGCCACTGTTGCCTCTTAAATTTAAAATATAAATTTTCAAGTTCTCTCACCCTGAGGTAAAAGTCCTTTATATCAAAAGTATGTTAATCAGTTGAAGATTGTAATTCAGTGATGTTAAACCTCAATAAAGGATTGCTATTAATTTTCAGCAACTCCCTAGTATGACTAGAGTCCATAGTCAATTCTTTCCTGGGATGATAATCCAATTCCAACTCAGTCTTATTGCTTCCATGGCCTTCAGCCAAGTACCACCACTCCAGTACAGAGAATAAATACAATAATCCACAATCATACTGTTCGGCAGCCAAATATACACACTTACATAAAATATATAAAAAACAGAAAGCCAAAACCAAGGTGATAACCAGGCTGGCTATCATGAAACTCTTTTTTAATAAAAAGTGAAAAATAAAAATGTAAAATGTGCTTTCAGATTAAACCCTTCTTTAGATCTGCCATTAGAAGGTAAAATGAAGCATTTATAGTTGAAATTAATTAATCAAAGTGGCTCATTTCAGACACTGCCTTTTAGTTATCCAGTCAGTGTCTTCCACATGAATCTAGACCTATTCAATGTGGATAGGCTCACATCAAATATCTATAAAGATTGTGATTCTGTTATCTATCTGATTGCATAATGTTATAGCCCTCTTCAATGTGCATAGGTCCACACTAACATCAAATATCCAATAAAATTGTAGTTCTGTTATCCAACTAATCACACAGTGCTGTATCAGAATTTACTTTCATTAGACATAAGGTCATGAGTGGAAATAGTAAAAGTAATAAAGATATAACTAATAAAAATAAATAGCTCAAACTTTTTAAAATGTTCGCAGTATACATTCAGTTCTTCTTCCAAAGTATCTTTAATCCTAAATGGGTTATGAGGACCTAAGGAGTGTAAATATTCATAAAGTGTTTCCATTCAGGCATTGCCTGTATTACATCCAGTCATAGCCTTCTACGGAATTTACCCCCTTAATGGCAGGTTTGAGAGGTAAATTGGTGTTTAGACCAGGTGTCCGGTATGTCTGTAGTTCTGCTATCAATATCATTTCATGCTGCTCAGTTTGTATTGTAAAATCACCACCTCAAACATTTTCTTTTACTACTTGCAAAACCATAAACAAAAATGAGTGCTCTGAATTTTCAGAAAAATGTTTACATAATGGACTCTTCATATCTCCTAGACGAATGTCGCTAATATGCTTGGAGATACTTCCTTTAACTGTCTGTCAGTTTTACCGAAGTGAATATAGAGGTATCCATGCATAGACATGCTAGTATATGTCCTTTCATATTCATATCTATACCTCGAGAAGGAAACATCCAATTTAATTTCCTCATCTAAGGTAGATAATTCATTGGTTAACAGGTTGATCGCTTCCTGATAATGTGAACTAATCAAGTTCACCAATTCGCTCCCATGTCTATCGAACAATAAAATAAGGTCATGATGGAACTTGGAGCCTTCTTCCAACCCAGTTGGATATTGCCAAGAGCGGAGACCTTTAGGAACAATCTTCGCCCACCGGCATTCATTAAAATATGACACCTCCAATTGTAGTTTCCTAAGTCTAAGCAACTTCTGGTCAAACACATGCAATTTAGTTGACAAATTGGAACTCTCATGCTCGGAGAGGTCGGAGTTGGCTTGGTCGTTATTAATATTAAAACAAAATGGCCTATTCAGCCATTGACTCAAGTTAGAATTCACATACCCTGTCCTCGTACTATCAATGTCACCAAAGGGCCGCTGTGGAATGTTTAATTATGTTTTTTTTTTTTTTTTGGTGCCATACTAGGTAGAAATCTAACTAGCTTGGTTTAATTTGAGCTGAGCCATGTTGTTAGATATATAATTGTAGACACTGATTAGTTGACCTTGTTTTAGCTTTAGTTATGAGATATGTTTACAAGCTATACTATTTATATACTTACACCTTTATTTTTATACTTTATATTTTTATTATTGCACGTATGTTTTATGTAACCTCCAAGTTTCCAAGTTATCGTGCACTTTAGCTGATTTTGAGTTTCATGTCAGATACCATAACTTATTTATTCATTCGCCAATGTGGCTGGTTCAATACATGTATCGTATATACATATATTATATTAACCTGTTTTTATAGATTTATTCCAGTTTAGTCCATGCCTCGACATTTTCATGTTTTTATGTCAGGTAATCTGCTATTTGCTATTGAGTGAATTGATTTTAGTATATGTTATTATTTTTAATATAGTATGACATTTTACATTATATTATTTTTATATTTATTTATATTTGGTTGCTATTGGGTATTTTGGACCGGCATCTTTAAATGTTCCTTGAGGGAAAGGGGGCGTGTTCCTAGGGACTTGTTGCAATGGCGCGAGTTTGTTTATCTGATGAAGTTGGTGCAAGGCGCCGACGAAAAGCTTTGGTGTACAGCTTAATAAAATTTTTTCAACTTCACTCTAACGTGTTTGTCCTTGGATATTCTTGTGTTTCTGGACTTGGCGGTGATTTGGCTCACATGAGATAAGAGTATTTATTCTTTATAAGAAAGAGACACTTTGTGACATTATATCTGAGACTTTTTCAATGGTAAATTTCCTTGAAGAATATGAAAAAAAGAAAGATTGTAACTCAAAGAATCTCTGTGTGATAAAAAGTTTATGACAAAAGAGGTTTATGGACTGGCGGCTGGAACTGTAATATTGTGTTAAAAATAGAAAGAGAAAAGGTTATAGATATACCAAGTATGATAAATATGGAGGGGAGTAAAGGTGTCATAAAACATTGGGAACAGCCCAAAAGTTTTTTTTGTGTGACTAAAAGGACATTTGATAAGTAAGTGTGACAAAAGAAAATGTTACATCTGTGAGGGGAAATGGGACATGATACAATAGAAAAGTGAATTGAAATGTTATAAATGTAACAAAATTGTACAATTATGGATGGATTACAATAATGAAAATAAGAGTACAGAAAAAGAAAGAGAACAAATGAACAAAGAGAAGACATTTCAGTAGTAGAAATAGAAGAAATATTAGATGAGAAAAAAATAATAAAGAGGACATAGAAGAAAGTTCTGAAATAAGTGATGAAGATGACATAAATTGGGTGGTAGTAAAATAAAAAGACAAAGGAAATACGTCTATTGGTAAAAGGGTAAAACACAAAAAAGAAAATGTAAAGGGATAAGTACAAAAGAAAAAAAAGAAAGGAAATGGATGAAAACGAAGGTATACAGCTAATGATTGGGAGTTGGCCTAAGGGTTTAGGTGTTTGAATCCCAGACACAAGGTGCAGTGTTTGATTCTCACCTTTGGAAAAGAAATTGTCTACACTTGGAATGGTGTATTAAGAAAGCTAGCCTAGTAATCAGCTATAAACTCATGAATCTAAGGGAAAATGAAAATTTTAGAGTGCTTTCTATAAATGTGAATAGTATTAAGAATATAATAAGAAGAATAGGGATTTTGGAGTGCTGTAATGCATAATTTTAATAGAAGACCCAAGATTTTTAACAAATGAAGAAAGATTACAGAGAAACAATGGGGAGGAAAGATAGTCTGGAATTTGGGAAATGAGAGATGGGCTGGAATATCTGTATTCTGTAGAAATACATTAAAGATGTTAGATGTAACTTTAGCAAAAAAAAAGGAAGGGAAGATGAACCATTCTATATTTAAAATGGATAAAACAAGTATATAGAATTATAACATTATAAGCTTGCACCAATTGCAAAGAAAGGGGGAGCTTATTTCATCAGATTTTAAACTACGTAGTGATAAGTATGGCTGTTATAATAACAGGAGACTGTAAATGTGATGTAAGAGGCAAGCATAAATGTTGGTAAGTTAAAACTTTAGGACAAAAGTTCATGGACTTACAAGATGGATATGTAAAGAACTGAAATAGATTATTTCATAGTATCAGAAACTTTAGTTATTGGAGAAAGGGAAGTAATTTAAACAGGGTTTTTTGATCATCTTGCAATATGACTAGAGATGAAGGAAAGCAAGGAATATATAAAATAGGCAAATTAATAAAAAGGCTAAATGAGAAAGCATAGAATAAAGAAAGAAAGAAATTAATAATACAGTTATGGAGAGATCATATTACTATGAGAACATTTTATAAAAAAATGGTCTGAATGCTGGATGACTAATGGAAATATAAACTTGTTTTTACAGTGACAATATGATATGAGTAAGCAGAGAAATAAAAATCTAAAAGAACATATAATGATGCATTGGAAGATTTAGAATGTTATTAGTACTTTGACAAACAAAAATAATTATATGTAAGAAATCAAAAAAAAAATACAAGAATTGCTATTTAAGCAAAATATTTTTAACAAGGAAAAAGAGAAGTATCTTATTACTTGAGCAGATTGGTAAAGGAAGATGGCAGTGTAATGACAGAAATAAAAACTATAAAAGGAGAAATAGAAAGAACTCAGGAAAAGACTATGAATAGTGTATTAGAATATGTATGAAAAATGTTTATAGAAAAAAGAAGGTAGTGAAAAACATGGAAAGTAAAAAAGTTAACAGAAAAGAGAATAAGTAGTTGGAAAAGGATATTTCTTTAAAAGAGCAAGATAAAGTATTAGGACAAGTAAATATAGATTTGGTTGCAGAATCAGATGGAGTAGAGTATGAAATGGTTAAAAAATGAAAGCAACTGGCAAAAAAATAAAGATTTTGAATAAATGGTTATATTAAGGTCTAATGTATAAAAATATGTTTGGTATGGAAGAAGAAAGACAGAAAACAAACCAAAAAAAACTGGAGACCCATTGTATTGAATAACAATGATTAATAGATCTTTATGAAAATAATACAAAAAAGTTATGGAAGATGGTATACACAGTATGAAGGGGAAGGGTTATCAGGAAATATTAATGATAGTTGGAGAACTTGTGGATGATATTATGAATAGAAAAGAAGAAATGAAAATCATGATAGGAGACTTTAATAAGGGATTTGACACAATTGGACATGAGACCTTATAGGTAATAATAAAATAGTATAATATAAGTGAAAAAGTTGGAAATTATGCATGTCAGTGTATAGTAATAAAGTAAAAATACTTGTAAATGGCTGGTTAAGCCAAGAGGTACATATGAAGTGTGGTGCAAGACAGGGATGTCCAATGACTGGTATATTGTTTGCATTAGTTATGAATGTGATAATATTTGAAATATATTACAAAATGAAGGAGGCTATGTATAAATAGTTGAAGGGTTAAGAATTTTGTTTTTGTTAATATGTGCAGATGACATAATCCCTGGGATTCATAAAGCTCAGCGCAAGGCCGGCGTTAGGCTTGCGCTGACCGTGTGGTGTGAAGATGGCGCAGTAGCTCCAAATGCATATTAATGAAGGCACGCTGCCGCCACAGCCACGTGCATAGGAAACGAGTGCATAGGGTGTGTCAAAGTGCCTCATGGAGGCGTGGAAATGTCAGCTGTCGATGTGCAACCTAAAATGCTTGCATATAACAATTTGCAAGCTATAGTAATCACATCTGTCAGTGTCCGTGGATACTGAAATGTATGCAAAGCATGCAAGAGAGTTCCTGCGAACACAAAATGAAGAAGCAAACACAAATGCACGGTAGGGAATAACGGGTCCCTATCCCTCAAACAAATGACATTGAAAACCATGTGCCCGTAGTCCAACGCAGTGTAGATAGTTATACCAAGTGGAAGTGAAACGCATCATGTTAGCATGCCGCCACATATTGTGAGGGAGAGTACACAGCTGGGCAGATGTGTCCATAACAAATCCACGATAAATGTAAATATCTAGCGACCGTATGACAGCATTATATCCCACAATGCATGTAATAGTCACATACAATAGGTATGTCCATATTTAACATACCATATGTGACAGGAAATAGAATAAGCATGTAAATGAAACAGAAGGAGCACATAAACTGCGACAACAATAAGGCAACATGTAGGCTTAAAGGAACAGTATTATCCATAGCACTGACTGTGGGTACATGTTGTCCAGTACAATCAGATATGTGTCTGGAATATATCCCATCCTGGACATAGGAAAAGGTGGCATCCTACCAATGATCAGAACAGTCGGCCAAAATCCGCACATATGCGGTCCAAGCTGTACTTGTCAGGATGTGTCACAGTTGAACGGGTATTACCCGGGTGTACCAACCATGTCATGAATGTTAAGTATGGGTGTGTACCTATGTGCGTGATGTATAGCATGTGGAAGGTGAAATATGCCAGGGTAGTCCACACAACCATACAGGTACCTGACATATGTAGTGTATGCAATGTGTTACCTTGACCGTGTCATGGGCCATCAACCAAAGCAGTGATGGATGGAGTGTCAGGAATATGTGTGTGGGGGGGGTGGGTAATGATATAATCCTCAAAGGCGAGACAGTGTCGTATGCAGAATAGGAGAACTGGAGGTGTATGAGGGAGCAGCGGGTGAATCAGAAAGAAACACAAAGAACATGTATACACATCTGCAATACAACCAGACAGGCCATACTATAGAACACAATCCCACAAACATATGAATATTAAAATGTGCAATACAAATGTACAGAAATGTCACCGGCATATACCCACAGATCGGTCCTGATGGAACCGGCCAAATCAAATGCAACACACCTAGATGCATAATGGAATACCCAGCATCCCCTCCACAGCACACAACCCGCCCCCATACCTGAACGTCCACCAAATCCAGCCATACTTGGCCTACTAGCTTGGCACAGCCACATCTACACATAGTGACCACTACTCATATGTAGTAGGCAGTGTCACCCTAGGCAGTTTCAGGATTGCAAACTATGTATCCCTCACATGTAAAACCCCCAGCACATTTTCATAATGCCTAAAGAATGGTCGGTATTGGTCTTGTTAAATTTTTGGATATCTCTCATGGGATAAGTAACCTGTGTAAACATTAGAATGGGTATCAAGACACAATGTCCAGTCCTGTAGACATCTGGACACAAGTTGGAATGTGCAGTAGTGGTGCACGAGACTATCCAGCCCTAGATGGTCATGCAGAACCTACTACCCAGGATGAAACACCTGCCCGTGACACGCATGTCCTGACATGAATAATCGAGAGAATATATTGTACACATTCGCATAGTGGCATATGGAAATAGGGTGATGAAGGCACTGATGTAAACAGGATACCTCCTGATCCACTTTGTGAGGGACAGTCACTGTGTGGGTAGGTGTGCCCTGACCAACAAAGATAAAATGCCAAATGTCCTGTGATTGTAGGAAATAACTATGTACCATACTGCATGTAACAGTTGCCTAAAGCGGTCACGTCAGGATAGAAAATAAGCAATTCATACAAGAAACAGACTAACAACTAAAGTGCTAAAGGTATAGGCTCACAGCTAGGAAACTAATGAATGTTCTAAACCTGCACTGACCATGGATATGTGTTGGCCTAAACAATCTGGTGTCCCCAGAATATATCCCAACCTGTACATATGACAATGTGTCAACCCTACCAATGGTCAGAGCATTCGCACAATAACTGGCCAGCCTCTTTGGAGAAAAGGTGTTGAATGAGAATGACTAATTACAACAATGAAGAGTAATAGATGCATTTAACTGCAGAAAATTAGTAGTAATACGAATCTGTCAACACGTTCCAAGTTACTAGTACTAATATGGTAGAAGTGTCCATGATTGTCCCTGATTTGTCATAGCCTTTTCCCTGTCACTGTAGAAACTAGTCCCCGAGTATCACAGATGTCCGTACACATATATACACCAACCAACTGTCACATTTGTTGACAGGACTATTGGACTATTGCATACCTGTAGTGAATTTATAACTGATGTCCAGAACAATATTCATTGTATCTATAAATGAATGAAATAGTCAAATGTGAAGGGAAACACATGGAAACCTCCCACTCTGTGTTATGTAGTGGAACCACTCCTTGCCATATATTATGTAGCGCCGACCTAATAATGTGGTCAGAGGTGCCCAAACACCTGAATCTGTAAACAAAGATAGAATGTTAAAATCTGGACTAACTCTGTCCATGTGCTATGTCTGATATTTGAACAGCGCCAGGGCAGTTCTAGTCACCAGTCATAAACCCGGACCAGCACATGAACACCCTGACAATCAAACACATGTATGTGTGAGGACTATAAGCGTAGAAGTACTGAATATCCTTGGAGTGAGTAGACATGCAGCACGGGTCCAGAGCAGTAGGAAACAGGGAATGTCGGAAGTGTAGTACTGTGGTTTTCCCAGCAGGAGAATGGATGCCTGCTGTGTAAGGGAAGCGGTGAGGCGTATGTCAGAGTAGCTATGAACCATGGGTATACATATAAATGAGGCAGAACAACAATAGTGTAGTGGTTAGAGCATCCGCCTAACGTAAAGGCATTCCCGGTTCAAGTACGACTATAGCACATATTAATTGTGTAATGAATGCCTCTGTGCTGTAAAGCCAACATTTATACATGTAAAGGTGACCGCGTGTCTCGCATGGGGCCGTTAACCAGATTCCATCAATCAAAGTTGTACTTTCAAAAAGAATAAGGCACATGTAATCCCAAAGAAGTGGCAGTAAACATATGTAACTCAGAATAAGTAGATGCAAGTGCGCCTGCGCGGGTGTACACAGCTTGTAGCATAGCAAATGTATGTTGTCTTGTACAGCTGTAACTTTTATATATATATATAGATAGATAGATAGATAGATAGATGTGTGTATAGATAAATATCCACAGACATAACAGAAATATGCAATTATATATCTATATATATCTATATATATATATATATATATATATATATATATATATATATATGTGTGTAATGAATGCCGAAAAACGAAAGCAAACATAAGGGTTATGAAGGGAATCTAGAGCAAGTAAGGTATTATAAAGTGCTCGCAGTGTATGTCAGATAAAGCTGCACAAGTGTGAGTAGAGCACCACTATTCACACCAGAGGCAGGGTTATACCAGTGGCCATAACATCACTGAAGTGCTACGTCAACATTATACACAGACGGAATGTAGTACATGTTGCGACCACCTACACTTGTAACTCGCAAATTGTTCGTAATCCATAACACCAGGAAAGGCACGTATGTGCAAATATGAATGGATGGTGACCCTGTGAATACATGAGGCAGTACAAAATGTGTGTAGGGCCCCAACGCTCTGGAGAGGGCAATGTGTAAAGGTGTGTCATGGCTGCGATATCAGGTGTATAATGGCTGTTATGCATGGAAACTCAACACGGGTGTGCTGGAGAAAGTATGGATATGCGATTATGGACACAGGAGTGCTAGGGTATGTTGCGCCGGTTGCAATGGAGCAGCCCGTGGAGGTCAGCTAGTACGTAGGTGCGATTCCCAGATAGAGCGTCATCTGCGTGGAGACATGCATGAATGGGCGTATCGTTGTCAGACATTGTGCATCAGGGCTGGCAGCCCGGCACGTAAAACCTATACACCACCCATGAGCAGAACGGAGTTCTGCTCTGATAACCCCAAACTGGGAAAAGCAGAAAGACACAACTACATGCAGACATCAATATGTTGACGTACAATCTCAGTAACACAAACACTCATTCTATTAACATTAATAATATGAATGTGCACAGAAGCAAACACAGTAGCAGGAATAACAGGCTGCGCATATGAGTAATAGGTCAAATGACACTGTATCACATCACACTTATCAGCGGCATCCCAGACATGAAAAACATGCGACATGTGTCTGTTGTATAACGTGCAGTATACTGATCACAAGTTCACCAGAGTGAAGTGTCGGTATCATAATGACTTAGGCAATAGTATGCTGTTGAAGTAGAGATAAAACCCAATACGCATGTGTAAGTGTCTATGTCCGGGAAATGTATATGCTAACAGACAACACACAGATGTATATATAGATAAAAACGTATATATATATATATATATATATATATATATATATATATATATATATATATATATATATATACACATTTATTTATATACACATATACATTTTATACAGATATATATATATATATATATATATATATATATATATATACACACAAAGATATACTACAAATATATATAGATAGATATATATATACACAAACAACAGGTATTGATATATACACATACACACAAAACAAATATATATGTCATTGTAGATATACACATGTACATAACTAGGTTACTTTACAGCAATTAGGGGTAACATATACAGCCTGGGCATATGTGACTGGGAGGTCCAATAAATAAATGTTGTACCCCCCCCCACACACTGCCCAGCTAGGCCAGTCAGACATACAGACAGGCAATAAAGATTAATACACTGCTGCTGTCCAAAACACCGGCAGGAAAGTAGCAGTGGGAGAGATCTGCAAGGTCTACACTTTAAACATGGATAACGGTGTCCCTTGCGGGACCCCAGAAATTCAGTGTATGTGTCAACCTGCTGTCATCGATGCGAGCAGGATGTAGATGTACATGGAACAATAGGTTGTGCAAGTGTGATAATATATGGGTTGACAAAACGTACAACATGTGTCCTGATACGGGGAGAGTGGGCAATGTGTAGGGGTGTGCTCATACCCTAGCTGCGCTCACAGTAAGTATTTGTCATGAGTGCTGTAGAGGGGTGCCAGGTAGGTGGACCATGGGTATGTAATAAAGGGCTTAAGTGTGCAGGTGCTGGTTAGCAGAGATGTAGTAGGCCCACCCAGTGGAAGTCATTAATATTCCTATGTGGGCATAGTAGATGCCTATACATCCCAAACCTGAAGAGCACATCTACCGGATAGTCTGTAAACCATCGGCGGAATACATAGAGACCAAATCAATGCCGTATACCCGATTAGCATGGACATCCATAGTTATGAATCAGAATGTAACAAAGTCCAACTAAACACTTCCAGAACTAGTGATATTAGGTGGACAGGTGGCGGAATACAGGTAATGACAGATGACAACATGTATGAGTCATAAACAGCATGTACCTCGACAAACGTGAATGAATACATATGCTCTGTGACTGTCAATGTGTCTGGTTAATAGAACCAATCATCTAAATGTGTCCCACAGGGTGTTATGCAGTGTTCCTGATACAGTGTTCATTCTCCCCCATTGGTATGTCAGGTCTGCTAGTGAAGGAAAGTGCATATTTTGCTGACCACCTTAGGTAGATGATAGCATAATAGATGAGGTTCCACACCCATATGCCTTTGAGGGACACACCCGTCTGGGCAGTTGTGTCCTGCAAAATGAATGTTATGGCACATGGCCTGTGAGTTCAGGAAAGGAGGCCATATATTGTGTGTAGTGGTATCAGAAATTAATTTGATGTATAAGAAACAGCTATAATAGGAAACAGTATTAGCAATTATAATGCTACCAAAATAACCTTAACGTAGGCAAACCTTGGATGTAGTCAGTTTACAACTGGCTGTGGGTATGTGTTGCCTTGACACATGTGATAGCTCTACATATAGGCTCTATAGGGCCGCCACCATTCTGAATGGCCAAAGTGGGACCTGCTTTGTAGAAATGTCAGACGTACCAGGGCAGAACTTACCTACAGCCATGCATAGTACAGCAATATACATATCAGCACAAATCAAAGCGTAGTCTAGCAGCTGTAAAGTTGCTTATGCTACTACATATAACATATCGACGTGTCAGGTATACAAGACCTGTAACAAGCAACCACTACAGACACGTAGAATATGAGAATGTCCCCTAATCAGGACAGTTGCAATGGCTAGAGTATCGTCACATGACATATGCCTAATGAGGGACTGTCCCATGCAAAGTGGGAAAGGTGTTATTCCTACAGTCTCCCATCGTGCAATCTGAAAGGTGGAAAACATACAGTAGGTATGCGGTAGCACGAAACGCCGGACAGCTACATTAACAAAATCATATTCACATGTCAACATTGTGGAGTATCGGTTCCCATGTATCAGGCAGATGGGAGCAGATCGTATGAGGAACACGCATATAATATGATTACGTCACTGGACAGGCCACCGTGTCAGTACAGTCAAACGCCTGCCATCTCCAAATGGTTAGACATACCTGATACTGTAGTCATGTAGTCTGATGTAATATGCGTCACAAGGGATTGCACACACCCAGCATGAGTGACAAATGTAAGCAGATATGTTGGTGAGCGAGTGGCTGTAAGCGTGTTTGTCTACCAGTATGCCAGTAGTGCACTGTCAAAGAAATGTGGAGTCTAAACATGTAAAAGGTGCTGTAACCAGAGGTCAGCAGTGCTTAACACTGTGCAAACCCATGCACAATTGCTTCCACCTGCTGGAATGTGCCTTACCCAGTCCGTATCCAAAGGCGTCGGTCTGTCCGCAAACAAAGAACTGCCCTATTCATGTGTTGGTAGCAGTACCTTGCGCACATAGCTTATGTGAATTAACAATAGACCATGGCATATGTACAGACAATAGACCACACACACACCATGCAGCGCAGTCATCCAACAGTATAGCAATGTACTGGCAGATATGTCCGGACCACTGGTGTATGCATGCCTGGCCATCCTGTGTTTCAGTGTGTGAGCATGCCCAGTATGACTGTTAGGCATGTTGTCGACTGACATTACTGTCATACCTTCATGTGTGTGAGCATGTCAAGTATGGACAACTGTATTGCATGTGTCACATGTCCAGATAGTACTGTGTTGCCGACCCCTCTGTTCTACACAGACAGGTGTCATGCTGTGTCTGCAGGGTAGCTATTGGTCATGTGGCATTGACAGTTGCTACATGTCTGCATAGCATGGGGGGACATTCAACCGCATCCACAGTCCTACACAGCACCGTGGGTGGTGCACATGACTGTCACATGTGTAGGTTGGATGGGGGCAAAGCTGACAGTTGTACACATCTGCAGCTACTGTACTGGTATGCCAGGTACTCCATGTCAGTGTGTGGACCTACCTAAATTGCTGGTTGGAGAGATACCAGTGTACGTCAGATCCCAACGTTAAATACCAGCACAGTGGTGTTGGACATCCTAGCTTTCACAACCTACATCAAACTGACTGGCCTGCTGTAGTCTGTGTGTGTCTTTGGGGGTTGGGGTCATTCATTGGGCATATCCATAGGCCATTGTATAGCATTTGTCTGTATTGGCCTACACCTGTCCAGCTGCCTGGAACGTGTGTGGGCTGTACGGACACACATGATGTTCAGCCCATAATCTGCAGTGGGTTAGGACACCCTGTGTACTACTGGCTACCATTGTGACCCCCGTATGTGCTACAGATGTCATGGTGCCACTATGGACGTGTACTGTCTGCTGCCCTAACAGTCGGCCACCAAAGTCTCTTGTATGCTCACATATATACCATAGCAATGGGTAAATACACATTCTAATACAACTGCCAATTTTTAGGTCGATAGACGTACCCTGGGGGTGTTCTGAACCTGAGGACGGTCCTGGAGGGCTGCCTATGTTGGATGCACACAGTGCACCTCCTATACATGGCCGAGCACAGGCAGTGTCATGTTTGGCATCCATTGTACTGTGTGCGGGTCAGAGATGGGAAATCCGTGGGTACCTACTGTGTCAGTGCATATGCCTTGTGTTGCCTCTTTGCCAAGGGCAGGTCATACTGTGCACGGCCTTTCACCAACTGGGCCCTGCTCAGGTAGTTCCTTCGCCAAGTCACACTGTGCCTGTACAGGCCTTGGCAGTGGTGTTGGGCCGTGTGTCCCTACCCCATGCTGTTCCTGCTGCAACTGTTACTGCAGGATCAGAATGTGTAGCATAGCAAATACCATAACAAATTGTGTGCATGTAGCTAGTGAATACTGCAGGGCTCCACCGCATGTGTCCGGATACCAAAACCATGAACTGAGCATCCCAAACACATGCTCAATTATATGTATTGCCTGTGCATTTGACTCATTATGGTGTGAGTGTTCAGGTGTGTGTGCATTGCTGATGGGTGTCATCAGCCACGACACCAGTGGTTACCCAGTATCCTCCACTAGGACACAGTAGGGGATGACCATATTGGCAAAGGTGTGGTACAGCTGTGTCAGAAGCCATATATCAGAATCATCATAGCTTCCAGGGCAGACAGCACACACATTCAATCTAATGCCATGGCCATCGCATATGGCCTAGCTGTTGGAAGGTATGCCCCTGCAGTGACTGTAGGCCCTACCCTGCTCACTGGGTGGTGCTTTGATGTGTATGGGTGTGCAGGCTATAGCACCCAGTACCCCAGGGTAGTCATCCATGTGGTTGAAGAGATGCATATTGCTGGTCTACAAATCACATGTGTTGAGGACATGTACGTGCTCATGAGCATGTGTTGACATGGCATCTGTGAACTGGTGCAATACGCTGGATGCGGATGCCTGTGAGATCCCCATGATATCCCCAGTTGTGCTGTGTGAGGTACCTGTGGCTAGTATACCTAGGCCAATACATACCGTGGTATCCACTGTGATGGGTTTCCCTCGGCCTGTTTGATGTGTCAGGTGTGGCAGGCACAGGTCAACAAGCCACTGTAGGAGGTCTCTGTCCACCCCATAGTGCTCCACCATCCCCAGATCATGTAGCCCCTGGTAAGTCACCCTGGGTCTATAATGTCTTATGCCACCTCAGTAAGGGATCTTCGGCAGCATACTCATCCTCACTGCCCTCAGCCTCCTGCACATGTTGGTCTATGTTGCCTGCTGCAGCCCTTCTCATTTGGTTGGACTGTGTCATGAAATGTCCCAGCAGGTATACGCCGGTGGTGTAGAGTGCGGAAGAAACCTGTGTGTATGCTGCTTGCTCACATTACTGTACTGTTCAGGTGCGGGCTGGCCATGTCATCTGCTGATTGTGCTGATCATCACCTGTTTGTGCAGCCTGTACACCCTGACTACCCGAGCACTGCTGTTGTCTCTTCGAATGTCACCAGGCAGGTATAGACACACCCCTAGCTTAGGCATGCTAAGGCAGGAGCACTTCCGAGGCACAGTTCTGCAATGTACATACAGTATGCCTGACCTCCCTCCCATGCTGTCAACTATATTTGAGCCTTGCACCTGGCTAACTACACACATACACTTCAGGTATCTGCATCACACCCTGGGGATAAATGGGATACACTATTGTCAACCTCATCTGCATAGTATAGTCTTCTAATGAATAGTTATATGACCCATACCGAACCTCCAAATTAATAACCACTGCTTAGTGTCACTCAGATCCGTACACAACTGGTAACAGGTGCCTTACTATCACCATATTTGATGTCCCATGGTCTTCCCCACAACAAAATAACCGGTATCTACATGACTACAACCCGGAACCCTGCACACAACAGACGATGTGCATTACCACTACACCATGGCAGATATACATACATCCCAAGTTATCCCGTACAGATCATCTGGCACAAACATTCAATAGTGCTGATGTCCCCAGACATATATGTTTATATCTATGTCTATCTCTCTATATCTACATATATCATATATATTATTTGTATATATATATATATATATATATATATATATATATATATATATATATATATATATACATAGATATACATACACCCATATACATTTTCACACATGTAGATATTGCATTTATATCACAACAGTGGACCACTTGACAGCAAAGCATTAGACAGGCATGAAAAGGAAACTACATGTGCCACCTGCATTATGTAGTGTTGTTACTATCAAGGCATGTGTGTTCTGTTGTGTCACATGGGTCAGACTGTATTAAGGGGAAGAGTAGGGCTGCTGACATTTACTCACCAGACCTATTGGCAGATGTATGTATTGACAACCCAGTGTCTTGGCAGAATATGTGGGCTGTGGACACTGTATGGGTCAGCAACAAAACACACTGAATACATCTCGCAGCTAGCCACCCACAGATACTAACACATAGGGTATAATTGCCAAACATGCACACCTGCCATGCCTTGGAATCGAGCACCTACCTGTCTAGTCTACCACACTACAGCATTACGCAGTAACAGAACGCGCCACCGAGTTTCAGCATCACCGCACTCCCAGAGGCATACTTCTAGGTGGATGACATCATCAGCAAAAGTAAAGACGCCGATAGGGAATGTATGGAGAGTGAGCCGTCTAAAAGCATTACTCTGTCCCCAGGCAGCTGGAAACACACACACACACACACTTGGCAGGGCTGGGAGTCAAACATACATCTAACTACCTTATCACACTACATCATTATGCAGTTACAGAATGCGCTACCGAGATTACTGGAACACAGCACTCCCAGAGGCATACTCCTAGGTGGAAGACATCATCAGCAAAGGCAAAGATGCCGATAGGGAATGCATGGAGAGTGGGCCATCTAAAAGCATTACTCTGTCCCCAGGGAGCTGGAAACACACACACACACAAACTTGGCAGGGCTGGGAGTCAAACATACACTGAACTACTTTATCACACTACAGCATTACGCAGTTACAGAATGCGCTACCGAGATTACTGGAACACAGCACTCCCAGAGGCATACTTCTAGGTGGATGAAATCATCAGCAAAGGCAAAGATGCTGATAGGGAATGTATGGAGAGTGAGCAGTCTAAAAGCTTATTACTGTCCCAAGGTAGATGTAGACAAACACATGGCAGTGGTGTGAGTGGGACACCTGCCTATCTACGGAGCACTATTACAACACTACATGGATACGAGATGCACCACAGAGAGTACACCCTTCAAGACAGTCCCAGTGTGTTCAATGTAGGAATCCATCCTGACGTGGGGTATGGACATCTGTTGTCTGGATGACCAATATCGCTATACAGGATTTCAATGGTCATGCCCATACACAGAGGCACATAACTGACACAAGGTGTCACTGGGCATGCTCACACACTTTGTAGCACAAGTCCATTTGGAATGTACTGTGTGTCCATCTACACAATGGCGTACTGGGCATGCTCACACACTTAGTAGTAGTGAAGGGCTGTCTTGTATACACACGGATTCTAAACATGGAAGGGCACCATTTGGAATGTACTGTGTGTCCATCTACACAATGGGGTACTGGCCATGCTCACACACATAGTAATAGCGAAGGGCTGTCTTGTATGCACATGGATTCTAAACACGGAAGGGCACAGTGTGTCTATAGTGAACATTGTTAGCACGAACAGTGCACTACATATATCTGACACCGGTCGTCAGTGCTAGCTGTGTAGCGTTTGTGATCACAGCTGACAATCCAGATCGAACAATGGGGAATACGGGCATCTCTGCAGTGAGGAACACCTGGCATTTGGCACAGTTGTGCACAATAGCACTACCACCGTATACCTCAGATACAGACATGTGGGCCATAAGACCGTGATGGACCGCTCCAGGTGTTACTGTCCCCACGTACATGAAGGCCACTCACATGTACTGACCAGTACACACTCAAGAGCCATCACAGATGTCTCAGGTGCAGATCTCAGTGGTAAATGCCGCATTGTACTATGTAGCCCTCAGACATCACCATGTCTGTGGACCAGCAACACACATCCATACATTACTACAACACCATGTTACTCATGACCAGTGGACTGTACATAGGTCTACAGCAACTATGCAGACTACATATGTACTGACAGGGTTCCATCATGTGGTATGCAATGCAATGATACCACAGTTCATAACCAGGTCAGCTCTACACATAACAGTGGCCCTGGGTCTTACACAGCTGTAACAGATGACTGTTGCTGTACACCAAAAAACACTCATATTTGGATATGAGATACATGTAATCACAGTGGATATGCACATGGCCCACACACACACAACGCATATGTATATAGCATAGCTTTTGCTGTCCTCCGTGCAGACAAGTGGCTACAGCAATCACACGCATGAACATGGAAGGTAGGTCCATGGCTGTTGAATGCTAACAGTACATAAGGTAGCAATGTTGACTGAGGTAACATTCCCTCTGTACTAGTTACCCATGACAACCAACATATCATACAACAGTCCATGTGTCATGTATGTCATCACACATGTCCACCAATTGCAATGCATAAAAACATGGCTACATGACAGGAATGTAGGACCAAAACACATGTACATGTACTGGTGTGCATGCAGCTACCATGCATGTGCAGTAGCTGATGTATGTCGTTCATCTGTGTCTAACTACAACATGCAGTTGCAATGCAACCCCATCATTGACACTTGTATATGGTGAAATACTGACAGTACGGTAGGATGTACATCAGGTATGGATGGATGTGTGTACATGAAGTGGTGGTCCACCTTTGCAGATGGATGTTTGCTGAAGACAGCTCACAGGTGTGTCACAAGCCATCCTACCATTACATGTACAAACAGTACGCTATGTTACTGTTACTTGAAGGTGAAGACATACAACCTACACAGCGGTCAGGGTGTTACTGACTGTACATCACTTGACACCTGTAACACTTACATCCTCCTGTGTGCATATAGCAGCACAATTGCTGAAGGTAGTATTGGTACACATAATGCGGCCAATACAGCTGCATGTCTGTCAGACGTATCATCATATAGCAGGTGTATGATTCACAGTACTGCCATGTGTGTTTGCTTGTGTGACCATATATGCCATGTATGGTGGGGAATACATCCCAATTGTTACACACCCCTGTACACTGCTGTAGAGATCTGTACATACTGCAGTGTAGAAAGCAAGACATAGGCAGGGGTGGTGTGTGTATCACACACATGTCAGCTATCTGTATGTGAATGACATTTGTGGACTCCATAGTGTGTGTGTGTGTGTGTGTGTGTGTGTGTGTGTGTGTGTGTGTGTGTGTGTGTGTGTGTGTGTGTGTGTGTGTGTGTGTGTGTGTGTATGTGTGTATGGCTATCTGGTGCATGGAGTGAGGGTGTATGCTACCATACAGAACAGACAGGATCCCTAACCCCTCATGGTGATGCAGTCTACTACCCTGTTGATGCCATCGGTCTCAGCCTTACTGACTACCTGTACATGTTCTTTCTCTGTGTCGCATCATGTGGGTGCACAGTACTGTGAAGGTGATTACCACATAGGCAGGGGTCCTCACCTCAACACTATCAAGTGTGCATTATAGTGTTGGTGACCCTGTGAGTGTGGTCATGTTACTGTGTGTTTCTGTGTATGTCTGTGCGTGTTCTCATCCTGCAATGTGACAGTGTATTACTGCTACACGGTGAGGCCTCATGCTATCAACTGGCCTCTAACGTTGACATCAGCCAGACCGCTGTGTAAACCCCCCGCACCATGTCACCATACCTGTGATGTGACCCGGTATGGATGTCAGGTCTCTAGCCACTGTAGCCTATTAAACAGCTCACATGCTTCTGGATCAGTAGATGTGTGGACATCTGTGGAATGGTAGCCTTTCTAACAGTGAGGTTGAGGCTACGTATAGCATGCTGGTATTGCTATACATGCCTGTGAGAACTCCACATTTACACATGGGAAACTGCAAACACTGCTACTTATTGGCACATGCAAGTAGACCTTAAGGAGGGAAGCAGGGCATCATTACCAACATGCTGTTACTGTTGTTACAAACACACATACTGTGAACATACAACAATGCACTCTAGCTGCAAACACTGTAATGTAATGGCACATGCAATTAGAGCTTAAGGAGGGAAGCAGGTCATAATTACCAACATGCTGTTACTGTTGTTACCAAGACACATACTGTGAACATATAACAATGCATTCTAAACCTGTACTACATGGTATGACTGGTGCGTGTCAGCAGTACACAACAAATGTAATATACACTTCTCACTATTCTGTTCACCCTGTGCATCAGACCATATGAGCATGTCCCTGCACCGATGGTGTGGATGACAGGGATGCGGCACAGGCATCATCATATGCACAGGGTGATAATGTTTGCCAGGGGCAAAGGCTGCACCAGTGGATGACATTATGTGTGTGGGTTAGGGCCGGTGATCTGATTGGACATGTGTGGTCATTATGCATGTGGGTGTTGCGGTGCAAAAAGTCACAAAAAGCAAACAACAAGAAAATGCAGGAACACCAATGAACAATCTTTGAAGGTAGGTCCTTGCCTTAGAGGATCACAAAAATGAGGCAACCAAGTAAAAATATGCAATGCAATTTATTCCACATGACTAAAAAACAGGAACACTCCAACCAACGAAGACAAAAATAATGTTAAGCGCTTTCTCCTGGGTTCAATCCCAGGCTTCCTCAGAACAATTATCACAAAAATGAGGCAACCAAGTAAAAATATATGAGACAATTTATTCCACACAACTAAAAAACAGGAACACTCCAACCAACGAAGACAAAAATAATTTTCTATACTTCAGTGACGAATACTATCACCAAAAGAAAGGTGTGGCAATGGGGGCATCTTGTGCCCCCTTATACACCAACTGTGTTTTATATTTTTGGGAAAAAGGTTTATTTTTGAGACAGATTGGATAAATTATATAGTGCACTATAGCAGATTTGTAGATGATATCTACTTGTTATGGAAGGGAACTAAGGAAGATTTGAAAAATTTTTTTACTTATATTAACCAGACAACCAATTTTTTGAGGTTTACCATTAAGGTGGGGATGAGAAATTATCTGGACATCACTTTACATAAGGACTTTACAAATAATTGTTTTCAGTCTAGAATATTTTGAAAGAAGACCTTTTCTAATAGTTATTTACATTTTGATAGCGATCATCCCATGTATCAAATAAAGGGGATTGTAAAGGGTCAGTTGATAAGGGCTTCTAGGATGACAAGCAACTTTGAGGAATTTATCAATGAAATAGGTTACATCACAAGCTTGTTTTTAGAAAGAAATTACCCTGAAGAACTTATTAATCAGCAGGCCGAAGAGGTTATTAGAAATAGGGACAGTAATTATTTTCCACTCATAGGGAAAGGTATTAACATCACTAGTACAACTACCACTGACGTGGACTCTGGTCCGGGTACATTTATCCACACCTTTATGGAAACATCTTATATGACAGAAGAAGTTATTAAAACATTTTGGCATGTTCTAAGGGTCAATGATGAAATATCAGAATAATTACTGCCCCACCCAAGGTTTGTTAGAAGGAGAGATCTTAATTTAAAAGAACTCTTAGAAAGGGCGAACAGAGAATACATTATTAGTAATAATAAAAACAGTGGTACTTTTAAATGTGGTTCTTGCCATCAGTGTTCTTTTATGTTTGATACAAATTTCCTATATATTTCTTCTAGGAAGTTTCATGTAAAAGCCCAGCGATATTTTAACTGCAAATCTAACAGAGTGGTTTATTTAGGGATGTGTATGACATGCTCTAGTTTTTACATTGGAAAAACAGAAAGGCATTTGGACAGGAGGGTTTATGAGCACCTCTACGACGTTAAAATAAAGAAAGAGTCTAATGCCTTTTTTAACCACTCCCTTGTATGTTCTAATATGAAGCTAAAGTTTTTTGTTTTAGAACAAGTGGATATTGACCCCAGGGGAGGTAGTTGGGAAACAAGACTAGAGTATCAAGAGTTGCTTTGACAACTAAAATTGGATGCAGGTAAAGCTCCTGGATTAAACAATCACATTAACATTAGTAGTGTTCTTAAAATGAGGTCAGCTAGGTTATAGATTTATATATATTCCATCCACTTTGCCCATATTTACTTCAACTTTATTAATTATTATACACACTTTTTAGATAATATGGACAGTATTTATTTTGGTAGTAATTGTAAGGGCAAGCTGTTTTATTTTGTTGGAATTTACTTAGAACTTGTAGTATTTATGTTTATTAATTTATATTTTGATTGTTAAATATTCTTTTAGTATGATTATGTGGTCCTAGGTCTCTTGGATATGAATCCTTTTATGTACTGGGTGTGTTTTTTATACTTTTTTACACTTCTATATACTTTTTATCACATTTTGTGATAGAGAGTTTAAGTAATTCATGAATTGGGCTGAGTCACATGATGTTCGAATTGGTATTTAAACCTATTGGTGGCTCACTGATAATTGTTCTGAGGAAGCCTGGGATTGAACCCAGGAGAAAGCGCTTAACATTATTTTTGTCTTCGTTGGTTGGAGTGTTCCTGTTTTTTAGTCATGTGGAATAAATTGCCTCGTATATTTTTACTTGGTTGCCTCATTTTTGTGATAATCTAAGGCAAGGACCTACCTTCAGAGATTGTTCATTGGTGTTCCTGCGTTTTCTTGTTGGGTGTTGCAGTGCCCTACAGATGTTTCTGCTGTGTGTGTGTGTATGTGTGCACACAGTTCTGCCATGTGTCCGGCCTACACAGGGGTAGTATTGACAGCTCCAGATTATACAGACCAGGATGTACAGCTCACTGTGTCCAGCCATAACCACGTGACCTGTGCCTGCCAGGGGTTGCACGGGCACTTCCAGGCAGAGGTACAGATTGGCTACTGTCCGATGACACATGTTCAATGGAACCGTGTCCCCACTGGGAACATTCAGGGCCACATCCACGTGGCCTGCTGTGTCCTGGTGTGTTCAGCGCAGCACCAGCTGCACTGCTACTGCTACCGGCACTGTGGGAGCGGGCATGTGAGGTGGCTCATTCACGTTGACCTGCACCAGGTGGTGTAGCTGGCCTATGTCCACATGGCCTATGCCTCACTCCTACCAGATGTTCCAGCACAGACAGCTCACGCTCGTGGATTGCCATGCCACGGTCAAGGATTCCAACCATGTCACCCAATCGCCTCTCCAGAACATCAGCAATCTGCTGTTGAGCATTTGCCAATGCCTGGATGTTGTTGTTTAAAGGACGGATAGCAGCCCTCTGAAGCCTCTGCCCTTCTCTATTCTGCCGTTCAGCACGTGCCGGTGCCACCATTACAGTCTTGAACATGCGTCTGGTGACACCGGCTGCTGCAGTCTGTCCTGCAGGTGCATGTCTGCCAGAGATCCTCCTACGAGCAGCACTGGCCACATGCCTGTGTGGCACATCTGCAGTCATTACACTGACACCATGGTGTGGAGACACACCTTCTGTAGCCACCACACGTTCCTGTTCCAAGCTAACACATGCTGACTGTCTTTCCTCTATGGCCACTAGTGATGGGGTATGTGTTGGCATGAGAACTATGTGCGGGGAAGAGGGGGACATAGCTGGGATGGCAACCACTGGCACAGATTCAGCCCCTGACAACCCTGCCTGTACCTCATGCATATGTTCATCACTGCTAGTATCTCTGGGGACACTAACATCAGATGGACCGCATGAGGGTAACGCAGCTACATCACCTGTGAATGCAAAGAAAGACTCTACATTACAATAGACACACAGACACACAGACACACCATGCATGTGATTTGACAGACAGCATGCAGCATGCATGTGATACAGCAGGCAACATGCAGCTCAGACATTAATAGTAGTAGTTAGCATACCTCCCTGCGTTGCACACAACAGCAAGCAGGTGTCATATCAGAAGCCATGCAGTTCACACAATCATGGTAGTAAGCATGCATCCCAGTGATACACCATGTGGACCAGCACTGGTTAACAGTACACATGGCTGATGTGACCTTGACATTGACATGTAGTATGACATGTAATCTGCTGACGTGTGCATTGACATGCATACATGTCTGACACAATGGTGTCCTGACACATGTACAGTGGTGTAATGGGTATCACATTGCAGTGTTGTCTGTATGCCCTACAGATAGAAAGCACTTTTAGCAGATGTGCATGAGCATTGAAGGGTAGTATGAGGGGTCTACATTGCTATACAGTGTGAAGTACAGACACTGTGCCATTGCATGGCATCATGGAGTGTCTATATTGCTATACAGTGTGTAATACACACACGGTGCATAGCCATGACTGCGTGCATACACATTACATAACTACTGTGGATTGTGACCCACGTCGCTGAGGTGTATACACACTAAACTATGCTGTGTCATGTGACAGGTCACTGGAAGACCTACGGATGACACCCCTACACAACTACTAAAATGTCTTAGCTGCCTGACAACCGTGTTCACACATGGCAGGCTTGTCAATACACCATGTCCCACATGACATTTATGTACCACACACACAAGGTGCATGGCTGACAGTGATGTCCAACAGCAGCAAGGGAAATGTACGGTATCTGTTGCCTGATGTGGTGTCTATGTCTGTGGAAGCTGTACAGGTGACTACTGTCATGATATGACACAGTCATGATGTTCAACACATCTTCTATGGTCGAATTAAGTAACACCTCCACAAGCTGTGCACAGGCTTTTAGGATGTCCAGTGTTCCACATCAACTATATAACCATTCAACAAAGGCTATAGTTGGACCATGTGTGGACAATGTGCAACAGTGTGTATACACATCACATCTACTGTGTGGCTACATGTCTCTGGCCATCCTCCATGGCCATGTGTGAACATGTGTTGGCCAAATGTTTGTGATGGCCATCTATCTCACATGTCTGTGTTGTCCCATATGACATACACCCATAGATGTCAGATACGTCACTGTCCACAGGGTTATGCAGACAAAGGGTTGTATGTTTGGTATGTGGGGTATGTATTATGGGATAGTGAGACAATATTGCTGCCGGAACACAACATGTCTGGGACTTGTCAGATGGCACATCACAATGTGTGCACCCATTGCAGGGGCATATTACACAATGGTGAATCCTGTGGGCTGCCCATATCCCAGCTCACTGTGTGGTACTGTTTGTGTACCACACATGTGTTGTTCCAATGTATAGTACATATGCCTATATTGAATAACACCTCCACCATTGTATGCACAGCTGTCCACACATCTAGCAATGACAGATACTGTGGTTTCATGTCGGTGTTTCATTTAGTTTGTATATATTGCACATGGATAGCCAGTGTGCTTGATGACAGATGTGACCTGTATATCATGACTGGACCATACATTATGTGTACATGCATTAATTGGCCACATGGTGAATAGATATAAGCATTAACATGCCTGATACTGATAACTGTCTCACCTGCAATGGACTGATGTCTGTGCGGCACTACAGAGATACCTGTATGGGGGTGACACAGCAGTTTGAACATTATCCATGACTGTATGACAGCTGCAGGGTGCACTGTGCATGTTAACACATTCACCTGTACAATAGCATATAGTATGCACATGTGTGCATACACAGGGTAGCATACTATAGTATGCGGCATGTGTGTAAACATACCTTGCATATGATGTTACATTACATATCGTACAGTGACACATGCAACTAAATGGGATATAATAGTCATATGTGCAGTAGTGACTTACCAGGCAACTCCAGGCTCAGTGGTTGGGAGACACCCACCTCCACGATGGCAGCTAGTGTTTGTGGATGCTGTTCTGAGGGTGTCCCCAGGCTGGCCAGTAGCTCCTCGGTGGGTGTGAGTGGGGGCTGGGTTGGTGGCCCACCACCTGTTCCACCTTGTTTCCTGGCAATTGCATTGGCATGCCATTTCACATGTCGTATCAGGTCTGTGCAGTGTCTGTGCACCTGCTGGTAGGTGTGGTTATGGCCACCCACATCATTAACCCTCCTGCGTAGTTCCTGCCCCAGGTCATCACACTGCTGGGCATGCTGTGGCACATGGCTGAACAACACCTCATAGTTATCATGGAGGTACGGGATGAGGGCATCATCCTCCAGGTGGCTATATGCTGGCAGGCGTGAACGAGGCATTATCTGGAAGACATAATGATAGAGACAAGTCACAGTATCACAGAGATCTACAGAGATACAGCTGCACATACATTTGTATTGAATCTAGTACATATGAACAGTTATCTTTACAAATCATCATGACACTGACATGACTGACATGTTTGTGTCACACACATATAACACCCGTTGTGCGTTGGATATCATCACCATATATGTGTGTCACCTCATTACATTGTTCATACTCGATGTGAATGCTGTCTTGATGTGGGCATGTCTGTTTGCCTGTACTGGTGTTCTTACCTATCAACACATGCCTGGATGTGTCCACAGTAATGCTGTTGACCTTGATGTTGTGTATATGTCACATATCAGCACATACACTGACTTAATGGACATGAGCAGTGACAATGCACACATGCACATGGAAACCTTTACATGCATGTGTTTTGCCATATACATCTACATGGCACTGTACAGCAGTTCAACATCCTGCACGTATCGCCTGTGTTGCACATGTGATACACATGGGACAATGGCTAGCCGGACATTATTTGCAGGGATGGTTATCAACTATAGCATGTATGGGCAAGGTTTTCTAGCTGTATCCAACAGCCATTTTGCCACCGCCAGGTGCATCAGTGCCATATTACTGATCCAGACAGTTAATGATACATCTACTATGCGGTCATTGCACCATGTATGACAGAGATGACATGTGCAGCTTTGATGGACAGGGTTGCATGGTATGGCAGGAGTATGTAACATGTATATGTATGGCACAGGGATCTGTCCAGCATGTGGCGATCCTAGTATTAGGACGGTGGCTGTCCATGACGTATGTCTTTCACATCAGGATATGTACGTGTAGCATGTCCAACATCACAGTGTAGCACATGTCTTTATGCAAGGTAGCCAGCATGCTGCATAGTGGAGGTGAGGATTGTGAAGGCTGGTATCGCCCATCCACGCATGGCCAATACCCCTTAAAGGTGATATGTGATCCAATATTGGTCACCCGAGTGCTGAGTATGCCTGTCCAATGATCTCTATGCTCATGGATGGCACCCTGTCATGATATGGGTGCCTTGTATGACTACCTAATAGGCCTGGAGACGTCACCAGCTCAGGGAGGTGAACTGCACAGCACCATCCCTTACACACAGTGTCCATAATATTGACCGCTGCCTAGGTGGTAGTTAATGGGTACAGGGTTATTCACCTAGCAGTGACAATGCTATTATCAGCTGTCAGATTGTACACATATGTCACGCACCTCACAGACAAAGCCCATTCTGTATGTTGTCCACAACACTGAGACAGCTGTTGCTCCTACCTCATGGCCATTCACATCCTTACATACGCAGATGCTTCCCATTTGTCTGGTGGTATGGGCTACAATGAGGGGGGAGTACAAAACATTAACCCTGTTTTACTGTAGCTACCACTGGTGTGATATGCACATGTCACTTAGACACCTTTTGTAGTGTTGCTTCTGTCAACAGGCCACTGGTAGACCACTCCTGTGACATACGAAGGTACATCTAGTATACTCAGTGTAGCTGGAACACAGTATGGGTGATGATGTCCTATGACCTGTCACAGGTATGCTATGCAGTGTGAAATCATCTGTACTGTCTTGTACATCTGCACTGCTAACATCTACAATGATAAAGGTTCATAGACTTGCAGACCATACTCAGCAGGGTAATAGTGCTGTGCCTCCAATTATGACTGGCATCTCCGCTTGTGGGTTGCAGTGGGTTTATATTATCCAACACCCTATCTGTGTTGCATATTCATGCTCAGCACTTGTTCAGAACATGTAAGCACTTCATGTACTACTAATTACTATAGCACCCATTCCAACTTATTTCTTACAAGTACACTGTCTGTCCTTACATTTCCAGCTTGCTTACAGTACAACAGCTGTTGTACACACATAACTCACATATCTTGTGAGACATGGTTGAATATACAGGCATGTCCAAGTGTCACTTACCAGTGTTATTGCCTGTCTATATGATGAATATAGCAAACATGAGGCAATAGAGCAATTGTCTCATGTACATAGTCAATGCTCACCTCCCAACATACGACACTACAGCCTGTGGGAGATGCACATATGTAGCCATGCTGGGGGTAATGCTCTCACCAACCAAGACTCAACCTAACATTCATGTGGGGACATTTAACATTTGCAGCACACCTCACTCATCACATAGTCTCACTAGATCTCCACCACCACTGGCCACACATAGTATGACTACAACATTTGTAGAACCTCTCCATACTCTCTGTGTAGGCAACAGAGGCAGCCCCCATCACCAAACACAACACCAATTACTTATAGCCAACAGACTCATGTGTGCCCATCAACTACAGCCAATAGGGTGTCATAACATACCCAACACACCGGTCATAGGTGACTCTGTAGGCGGTCACACTGATGTCCCACTCAGCAGGCTACACAAGGCGATAGTCACTTACATCTGGCTGTCGGGTAACAGGATCCACAACATAACCTATGCACCCATGCCATACCTCACCAGGTACGATTTGACTGTCATTCTCCATGTTAGTGTGACTGCCCTGAGATGTAACTTCCTGGACTATATGTACAGGGACATGCAATAGCTCTCTGGTCTTGTAGCCCAGAAGGTATCGCCCAAGCCCTGAGAAGCATTCTGCATTCATCCAGACTGATACCACTGTACAATGACTGAATGTTTCACTTCAACAGTTGCCTATGCTTCTGCTGTCATTCCACAGGCATCCAGTATCTGTCTGCTTTGAATGACATGGTCAACAAAACACGATGCTTTGGCACAGATGACCTGCACCTGTCAGCCCTGGGAGTACAGATAACATGTAAGGCTCTTGCTGCTCCTATACTGCCTGTCTTGGACAGTTTCCAATAACATTCACCACCAGAACAGGAACAGGCAAGCAAAACCTGAGGTACTGTTACTCAATGCTTGACATCTTCATCTCTAATGCACTCAGGCGAGGCACTCCTTATAATGGACCACTTCGATATCTCTGCAGTGACTGGGACCTGCCTCTAGGCTCCAGAGAGCACACCTGCACTGACAGGTTACACGCAGACCACACCTTTCAGTCATGTAACCAGGACCAGAACACCCACGGCGGAGGTGTGTCCATATTTCACAAGGATGTACACACCTCCAGGCTGGTTCCTTAGCACAATGCATCAGAGGTGATCCACTTGCAACTAACTGTGGCCAGAACTGCTATACACATTGTAACTTGCTACGGATTCAACAACATACCCCAAGGTTACCGGCCCTCATTTCTTGGTGTACTGGACAGTAGGGTTCAGACAGGTACTACTGATGTCAGACTGACACTACCCCACACTTAACTGGGATACCTACTCATGTACCGACACATTAGGCCAATGCTTTCTGGGATTTATAACCTCCACTCGGCTGGATCAACCCATACACACTACCAGCAAGACCAACAATATCCAAGACATGGACATTGCCAACATGTGACTGGTGTTCCACACCTGGGGTTATCCCCTCATTGGTAGTTTCCGAACATATGCTAATCACCCTTGTTATCCACATTCCGGCACCACACCCTTCACGGAATACACAGTACAAGATTTCTACAATGCTCTTATGACAGCGGTAGTAAACGTCATGACACCTGTGCAGATGGACAATGCACTTACAAATGCTGAAACATACACCAGTGCACTTCATTAGCACTTACACAACTGCATGGATCATGCTATCCCAAACAGAGCCATGATGGTACCCTCCAGATAACGGACGCCACTCTGGGGGTCCAGTTCCATGGACATAATGTACAACAGAAAATAGAGGCTGTTGCAAAGTGGAGTACAATCCCATGGGTGGGGTAGCTCACTGGTCAGCCTCAGTAGGAATCCGGGATCCCTTATCACATCCTCCAAAGCTAGCTACATAAACATTACTGCAACACATTCCAAGAACTACCACAAAGCATTATGGAGGTATGTCAGTACTCAATGGCAATACCCACATCTGCTCTGACATATGACAGTTAGGCAGGAACATTACAGACCGATTTCTATTCGCAACATCCTAGCAGATATGTTCAATGCTAACTTTACACCCTCTCACTCCCTACAGGGCCAAAATCCATACAGGAACAACGCAGAGTCCCTGCGGTCACAACTACACAGTTCCAACCTGCACTCTCTAAGGCCTGGAACACAGACTCCATGTGACCATCCAACATACCAGGCTGTGATTTACACAAACCTCAGAATGACATGGCTCCCCACTTGGCCACCAGATTCAGTAATAGCCTTGTATTAGACATTGTGGCCCCTGAATGGTGCACAGCAACAGTTATCACACTCCACACAGGTGGCACCACAATGAACCACAGGTACTATTGCCCTATATGCCTGACTGGACTGCTCTGCAAGGCTATGGGGCACAACATCATGAAAGTCATTCACAGAGACATTGGTGGGCTCCAGACCTTTGATACCACCCGGGTTGGATTTGTTAGGACCAAACCATGGCTTCTACACCTGGTGGACTCCTTTGATTTAGTTACCAGGGTAGTTGATGACGGTAAGGGGGTCCACACAGCCTACATTTTCCTCTCATTGGCTTTCAGCACCATTCTCCATTCTGGTATTGACAACATACACATCCACCTGCACATCGACCCCTACGAATCGGGATGTTATGCAAAGTGGCTCACGGACAGGACCCACACAATGAGGGTAGCATACCATGGTACCTACTGTAATTCAGTTACACTTGGCGTACCACAGTCCTCGGTCATAGGGACCCTCATGTTCGGTATATGCTTCCCTGAGGTACAGGCTAGCACAGAGGGACTTTCCTTGAATAGGTTTCCAGATGACTGCAAACAAGGAGCCATGATTGATCCACCAGCTGATACAGACACCCTCCATAAGGGTGTCACTGTGACGGATACCTGATGTCAATAACATGGCCTCAAGCTGCATGACACAAGGTGCATAGACATTCTGTTTGGATTACACCAATTACCCACTGACTATCACATAGGTGGTAGTCCCCTACATACGTGTGACATTATACGGGATCTTAGTACACACGTATATAGCACCCACTCTTTTGATAACCATATTGCCAATGTGGCATGGATATCCTTCTACGTGGCCACCCTTATCTGTAATGGGTCTGTAGCTGGAACAAAGGCACCCATTGTAGCTCTATACTCCTGACATATGACACACGTTCAAGGGTAAAACACCTCTTTTGGGGTGTACCTTACAGAACAGCAATGGCTTTACATACCACAACAATTAACACACCATGAGGATTATTGACCTCCAAAGGATGAAATATGTGGCACAACTACAGACACCACGACTGTACACATTTGCATACTGCATACTCAGGGGTGACCTCTGCTGAACATACAGGGCCCATGTCCACAACAATATTTATGGATATACTCCACATAAGCAACATAAGCAAAAGCCACTGAGAGCAACATGCTCATGGATATGTGCACAAATGCATCAATGAGTGGGACGTGCTTGAGGGATACATTCCTGAACCAGACACTCACCATGCTTTGGAATATGATCCCTATGTACATCAAGCAAGGACACTCACGAGCACTCTTCATGAGATACCTCAATGGGTGGATGGGAGACACACATGTACGCCAGGGATCACTGAAGTGGCTGTACTGTACACAGGTGCAGGTGACACATGGCTCTGCTGTTCACAGACAGGACACTACCCTAGGGAGGTGCCGCTGGTGAAAACACTGTCGTTGGGCTTACACATGGACTTGGCCAGACAGCATAGTACCTCACTATGAACCTGTGAAGCTATTATATTGTCTTTGTGCATGGATAATTGAGTAGCTCTTCCATTTCAGTTAGCTATCATGCTGTTACAGTGTCCCGTGACTACAAGCCATATGTATCCTGTTATTGTGTATTGTACATGCCAATAGACGATACCTTTTGTTTGCATGATATAACAGTTATGCTGTGTAAAATATCTGACATATCTACCTACAATACTGTACATTACACATATTTTAAACATTATCCCATAATGCAAAGCATACTTGCACAGCAGAACCTCCTTAGGTATGTTATTCTCGTTATATGCCCATACACATGCCTATTGTGACAGTATATTAATATATATACTATCCCCTGCTATGGCACGTACTTGTTGGACAAACCCTACCACTGACGGCGGGTGGTGTGGAATTGTTGTGTTTAAAGCCCTCATGTAGCATCCCTTGTGGTGTATGAGATGTTTACCTTGTGGCCCACAGTAGGACGCTCAATTTCTACAAGCGTTACTATGCTCAACAAGACATCACTACATAACACCTTTTCCCACTTTATGCATTGCTTACACTTTAATTAATACAAAACAGGCTCTACATACACTAACATACTGAGTGTTCTACATACCTTGTTAGCGTTCCGAGTCTTCGTAAATATCTCTCTTACACCTTTACTGTTTAAACGGTTCTATGGTATGAGCATACGGTTTGAATGTATGGCAAGGCATCCTTATATACGTCGATACCTGTAACATGTGGTATCCTGCCGCCAATTGGTGTTCCTGAGTAAATTATTACATGCACATCAGCTGTGCAGCTACTCCATTCACCAATTATGCAGCAACAGTGGGGTATAACTGAATTCTCCACTTGGGCGTTGCCCTTTTGCCCTACCTTCAGGTATGTGTTTTGTTGTGAGGAATTGCAACTGCTATTTGGAGAGACACGGATATTTTGAATTCATGTCCCCCGTGGATTGTGTGTGACGGCTGGAGTATGTGGTTCTACATGTGAGTGTTCCTGTCATCTCAACCGTCTGATAAGGGACTACTGCAAACAAAACCTGTAACATCGGTGTCTGTTCCATTATACAACAGCTACAATTTCACATGGCGCCATTACAAATATGTCTCTCACAAGGTATGTTAATGCTTCTGCAGATATAATTGAGTGAGTGGATGTTTGTGATGTTATTACAGTCTGTATTGCAATTGTTTCTGGTGTGGGGAAGATGTAGGTGGGTGTACATAGCATATACAGGTTTGTGGGGACTGCATTTCTACATATTCCATATATGTGTATGGGCTCCTTCCCTAATTGAAGACCTACCATTTAGTAGACTGAAACTATGGTTGTTATGGGCTTATACATTGAGACATTGTTAATTGGTTTCTATATAGCATGCAGGTGAGGTTGATACTTCAATACCTCTGGAAATACATCAATATGTAAGGGAATGTTACTAAATGACAGCTGTCTCATGTATTTCTGTCACAGATATTTGCACTCATTGCAGTTGTGTTGGTGACTGAACCTCTTTGGCATGGGTTGCACCTTTTCAAATGGCCATAGTGGGACATTTGCAGGACACACATCGGTGTTTACAGGCCGACACATACCCACAGTCAGTACACAGGATAGAACATACTTTTATCCTGAATACATACTTATTCTTGTAGCACTTTAGCTACTTATCATGTTTCATGTAACATTTAAATATTTTAGATACAGGCATAACTATTTAATGCAACTATTACATAATATATGGGGCATAATTATGTCCTACAATCTCGGACATTTGCCCTTTTTAAATATTTTTTGTCAGGACACAACTGCCCAGGGAGGGTCTGTCACTCTTAAAGTGGGACAGGTGGTAACCATATGCCTACAGCCAGCTATGATCACACCTACCATAATGATCTACCTCTGAGTTAGCACTAACAGACACATGATGCAAACACTCATACACACATTACAGTCCCACGGAAATGCACATGGCATCCTCAACACACACATACACAGACTACAGCAATCACAAACACAGTTGAACACAGTACCTACCTGGACCACAGCATCAGCAGCGATAACTAAATGTCCCTTAACATCGTGATAATATTACTCTCGGCTCTAGTGTTCCGGTACTGTGATCTTTCGGTCTTTAAGTCTTGTGATTATGAGTGTCAGTATGTGACAAATTCGATAGTTGGCAGTATCCTGTTTATTTGTACCTCCATGGTTGTGTACATGTCGTTGACCTATCTATATATTTGCAGATATTGGTGAATACGTATATATCAACATATATCTCTCTATCACCCTTTCTATCTCTATTATATACATATATATATATATATATATATATATATATATATATATATATATATATATATACACATATATATAGAGAGAGAGAAAGAGAGTGTGAGAGGTGGAGCATGCTGGGGTGACAGATACCTGTCATGGGTACTTCCCATGCTTTGCCACTACATCCCTGATTACATTATATGGAGCCCCTCATTAACACACTAGGTAAGCCATGCAGAGTGTGTGGGGAGCAGTGATTACACACATGGATCCCGCAATTGGCTCTGCTCCACTGAGGGACAAATGGTTAATCAATGTGGTGGTGACAGCAGACACTGTTTGCCTCGGTTGATGAATGGCCTCTGACAATCGGGCATGTACGTACCAATGTACCTAGGAACCTATACATACAGTATCAACATATGCTGTTAGGTGCGTGTACTGTTCAGGTGTTGACAATCCTTGTTCCAATAGCTGTTGTGTGTGCAATGGTTGAGGGCTGCCTATGTAGGATTCACACAGTAGGCCACCTATACATTGCAATTTACAGGTGGTCGTGTGTGTGTGCCATCCAGTTTACTGTGTGTGCAGGTGGAGAGGTGTATCATTCCGTAGGGGCCTACACTGTCAGTGTATGTGCTATACGTTCCCTCTTTGCCAAGGCATGGGCATATTGGGCATGCCTCTGTCTGCCTACTGGGGCTGGCACAGGGTATTCGTGGTCTGAATCTCTCTGTGCCTGTGATGGCCTTGGCAATTGCAGTGGGCTGTGAGGGCCTTCACCATTATGTCCCTGCTGCAGCTGTTTCTGCAGGATCATATTATGCAGCATGGCACATACTATGAAGATGTGGGCACATGTGCCTGGAGAGTACTGCAAGGCTCCACCAGATATGTCCAAGCAATGGAACTGTGATTTCAGCATCGCAAACACATGCTGTATGATCATTCTGGTTTGTGCGTGTGCCTCATTATGGCGTTCTTGCATGGGTGTGTGTGCATTTCTGATGGGAGTCATCATCCTCCAGTGCATAGTCAGCATCCCCCACAAGGTGGCCATGTGGGATGTCCCCCCTGACAAATACCTGATACAGCTGTGAGGCATGCCAGATGTGGGAGTCATGGTAGCTTCCAGGGCTGCCAGCACACACATCCATAATAATGACTCTGGGCATTGCACACAACCTGGCAGTTTATGGAGTGGTATCCCTTGCGTTTTATGTAGTGCCTACCATGCTCACCAGGTGGTGACTTGATATGTATGTGCGTGCAGTCTATCGCACTCAGTACCTCCGGGTAGTGTGCCACCTGGTGGAAGAGACGCATATTGCTGGCCAAATCGTCCTGAGTTCAGGGGAAGTATATATGCTCATTGGCATGTGGTAACATAGCATCCAGGAACTGGTGTAATACCCTGGATGCTGATGCCTGTGATATCCCCATTATATCTCCAGTTGGCCTTTGAAAGGTACCTGTGGCTAGTATTCGCAAGCTTACACATACCTTCGTGTCCACTGGGATGGGTTCCCCTGTGTTATTTCTGGATCTCAGGCGTGGCCGGCACAGCTCAACTATTTGCTGTTAGATGTCCCTGTCCACCCTGTAATGCTCTACTATCTCCAGATCATGTAGCCCCTGGTAGGTTACCCTTGGTCTAAACACTCTTCTCCTCCTCTGGGGCCTGCGGTGGTTGTCAGCATCATCCTCCACAGCACCTTCAGTCTCTAACACATGGTGATGAATCACAGCTATGGCAGCTCCCAACATGTATATTGTAAAAGTTCCCCGTCTGTTTACACCAATGGTGCAGTGTTTGGGAATACACAGGTGTGTGTGAGGTGCCTTCACACTTTATACTATTGTGCTGTGAACACTGATGATGTCATAGGGTGTATATGTACCATCGGAGCTACAGGGTATCTTATGTTTTTTACCACAGGTACTACTATTGTGGTGCCTTTGGTGTTGAATTACATTTGGCTGCCGTGGATTACCTCTTGCCCTTCCCTTAACATTTCTTAACGTTTCCCCTCCTATTTTCTGGCATGCATCCAGCAGCCTGCTTTCATTTGTACTTTCCATAACCTGGCTTATCTATGTGTTCTATGGCCGATCTACTGCAGGTTTGTTTTGCTCTGCTATGACAGTTCTCTTTTCTTTGCAATCTGACACCTCCCCTATCCTGTTCTGCAGGTTGCTGCAAGCAGACATGTTAGCTGCAGTCGATTGCCCACTGTGAGTTAATAGGTGTTAATTGCTCAGTTGTACTCCAATTACCCTACTGTGGCATTTCCTTATTTTCTTCCCCTAACTTTCCTGTTTGAGCTATGGTGCTTGGAGCGTGTGTCCACTTACCGAGTTTCGGGCACGTTTTCATCCACATACACATGCGCTTTCGGGCACCATATGTGCTCTCAGCTAAACAATGCTATACTTACATCCCCACCCCTATCCCGTGGCTTTGCTTAGCAATGGGCAGGCTGGATTTGCATTGCTCCAATGTGCTTACAGCTACAGTGGCACACCCCACTGCTGAGCTCATGTATACCTCCAAACCACTCCTCGGTGTTGTAGCGCTGCACCTTATGGTACATCCTTAGTCTGGCGGGACGTTTGTGATTCAGTATTACTTGCCTCATTTGCATTGCATTGACTGCAAATTCATAGTTACCACTCTGAACACTGTCACAGACCCTTAGCAACCCTTGCAGCTTAGTTGTGGTGTACCATGCATCCCATTGAGTATTATGGTGAAATCATGATTTGTATTACATTGCGATTTTATGACATTTGTGTATATTTTCCTTGTGTTCCTGTTTGCGCACACATGCCTTGCGGTTGTACTTTGCGTTACTGTGGACATGACATTAAATGTTGTTTATTAGGTGTTGTGCATCTTTTCTTATGCCATTGGCTGTATGTTTAGTCATTCGCATAGGTTAACTTTGTGATTAGCATACCTGAGCCGAGGGCTGCGCAAATCTGGCGTACGCTGGTAGTGTACGTGGAATTGGATCGTACCTGAATCGATCGGTGGCCATATTTGGCATTATACCACCTACGCTATGCCTGCGCCTGGCGCAAGCTTCGTGAATCCCAGGGAATAATTTCAAAAAAAACAAAATTTGGATAAAAGAAGTAATAACATGTACAAATGAATGTCTGGAGGTAGTACGAATGGGTTTAAATAAAGAGAAAAGTGAAGGCTTGTCTGATGTAGCAAAGATAAGGGGTATATACCTTACAATGAATGACATTTCTGTGTTAGGTATAAGATTTCAGAATAAGGATGTAAGTCAAATTTAATGAGGAAAAAAACAATAGAAGAAATAAAACAAACCTGTATTTTCTGGAGAACATATAAATTATCATTCAGAAAAAAGGCATATTTGATAAATTCAGTGCTGATGGGAAAAATAGCATACATGGCATATGTATTTATGTCAGAAAAGGAATTATTGCAGCGATGCTTTTCATTTACATGGGCGTTTAGATTAAATCAAATAATAATAAGAGTTTTGTATATAAATAAACAAGAAGGATGTTTAGGGTTAATTAATCCTGTGGTATATGCTGCCTCATTAAATTTGTACAAAGTGTTAAAGTGGATATAAGAAAAAGATAAGACATTAGTAATAACATTGTTTAAATATAAGTATGATAAATTTGGGGTCTGGTAAAAAAGAGTAAAAGAGAAAAAGTGAAGAAATAAAATATGACTAAGAAAAATATGGCATAAGAATGCAGTGATAAAGCATTATTATGTAAAACATGGGGAAAGCTAACAAATGAAAGATTAAAGCTATAAAAATCAAATCAAATAGTATAATGAGAAAGTAGAATGTCAAGACTTTTGTGGTGACTAGTAATAGACAAATTTCCAGTAAAGGAAATATGTCATATGCAAAGAAAAGTGATAGAATATGTTTATAATGTCAATAAGAAATACATTACAGAACATGTGTTTTTTGAAATGTAAAAGAGTAAAACTGTTTTGAGGAAAACTATGTAAAGAGGATTTTTTCAAACATATAAAGAAGTGGATAAAATAAACATGAGTATGATTAAATAGGGATATTATAGGAGTATAAGTAAATAATATGTTAAAAGAACATATAAAAAGTTGTTTATGTTATATGTGCATTATGGAATGAAAAAATAAATGAAATTATGTTTAATTATAAATGGATTTTAGCAACAATATTAAACAATATCAGATGGTGGTCACAGAAAAAGGAGTAGGGGTCTAATAGGGATGAAAATTTAGAATGGTTGTAAAGGAAATCATAAATATTTGTAAACAAATTTGTATATATGTATATTTTTACATTTGTAAATGTTTGAAAATATGTAAATATTTTGTAAATAACATTTCTTTTTGTATATAAATAAAGGACCTCACTAGTTTTATTGTTGAGTTGGACTGCTGTTGCTGTGAGACTTCCTGCTTCCATTTTGGCCATATACATATAAGCATCTCAGATAAGAACAGGGCTTACTATCAATGTATCAGAAACTGTTTTAACAGTTTCTTGGATAATTATGCATTGCAGGAGTAAAATAAGTGTGCCAATTTTTTCAGTGGATATTCAGAAAGCTCCTGGCAAGTCATGCAAAAGTGATGTCAATCGAAGCTTCACTTCAGATTGTAAAGGAGAATGAGTCTGAGGAAGTTATATAGTAGGCAGTCAAGCTTTCTTATGGTGAGAAAGTGTTAAATTCCAGGGAGCTAAAGAGTGGAGTGGAAAGAGAAGTGAAGGCAATTGGTCCTTCACAGGATTCAGAGTGCAGGTTCCAGTAAGAACTGTTTAAAACTGATGCTGTGATTGGAAATGAAGTTGTTGCTACAACCTTCCAATTGGGATGGTTGCAGGATGATATTTTGCAGGACTTATTGTTGTTCATTGGTGATCAATAAGCCTGAAAGTGGCAAGTACTTTTCATGGGGAATATAATGGATAAAAAATAAAAAAAGAGGATTCAGAAATGTTAAGTCAAGATGCTGTGAAAAAAAAAAAACAGGTCATATGTAGATATAGTAAGAGAAACGGGAAGAAAAGAACAAGAAATAATGGAATCTAAAGTGAAGCAAAGGTCAAGTTATGCTGTAAGAATTTTAATAAAGAAGGAAAGAGACTAGAAAAATATGAAGTATGGGAGAATATAATTTCTCCATTAAGAGCTAAATGTAATGAGGTAAGAGTCTTTATTAATTTAGGTAAAGAGATGTTTTGCGGCATTATTTCTGAAAATGGACATGCAGTTGAAAAATTTGGAGGGAATATGAAAAAAGAAAGACTGTGCTCCTTGGAATTTATATTTGTTTAAAGTTTTTCATTGAAAAATGATAAAAAATAAATATACAATTTAGGACTGAAGTTAAAAACGAGACTTTAAAAATACGTTTAAGTATAATTAATATATATATATATATATATATATATATATATATATATAAAGAAATAATGGACATTTCTAAGGTTTATGGACTGACATTGGGATTGGAATGTTATACTGAAAATGGAAAATGATAAAATTGTACATATTCTTAGTATTATAAATGTTGAAGGGCAAAAAGGGGGTTGTAAAATATTGGGGTCAACTGAAAACCTGTCTTTTCTGTGGATAGACAGATCATTTGATTGTAAATTGTGTTAAGAGAAAATGTTATGCATGTGGTAAAATAGGACATGATGCAAAAATGTGAATTGAAATGCTATAACTGTAACAAGAGTAGGCATATATGGATGAACAGCAAAGAGGAGAAGGATGAATTCGAAAAAAGTAAATATGTTAGAGTAAGAGGAATAGGAACAAACACAGAAATAAATTAAAATAATAAATGAAGAATAGCAGGGACAGAAGAAAGGAGAAGCAAAGATTATGAATAAAGGTAATAATATTGGAACACTTAAGACTGTTAAAGAAGATAGGCTGCAAACTGAAACTGTATGGAGAAATTATATAGTTTGTAATTTAGGTTAAGATATTTGTTCAGGAATCAGAAATCTAACAAAGAAGACAGTTAACATTTTGGATATAACATTAATAATAATGGATAATGGGAAGGGTAACCATTATAAATATAAGCTAGATAAAGAATGTGTACAGATTAATTGCAGTATATGCTAATGTTATAAACAAAGAAAGGGAAAATATGTTTAATCAATTTCTAAATTATGTGGCTATAAATATGGAAATTATCATAACAGGAAACTTTGTGATTTAAGGAATAACAAGAAAATAAGTGGTGACATTAAGAAAGTTATAGATGAGGTATAGCAAAGTTAGCATTTGGAGTAACAGTGACTGGATATATAGTCAATGACTTTTTAGAACACAGATAGATTAGATTTTTGATATTTGAAGGCTTATAGATTATGGAAGAAGGTATAGTAGAAACTGTTTTTTTCAGATCATAGAGCCATTTGGTGATAATAGACAAAGATGTTACTAAGATAGGGAAAGGTTTAAAAAGTTTCAGTGAGAAAGAATGGAAAGGAAAATGAGAAACGTTGCATTTAGAATTATTGGAAAATCATATCAGTATAAGACAATTCTACAAAGATTGGTCAGAATATTGGGTTTCTTTTAAGAATAAATATAAAAAAAGTTGTATAACTTGTCAAGGGAATAAGAGGAAAGAAGTAAAGAAAAAGTATGGTATGGCAAGTAAAGAAGCATTTGACAATCTAGGAAAAAACTAAGTATTTTATTAATGATAAAGAAATGTATGCAATAAATCAAGAAAAAATAAACTTATTATTTAAACAGTGATACTTTATTCAGGGAAAATAGGAGGAGGTTGATGCATATCTTAGTAAAATAATAAAAGAGGACAATGTAATTAGGGAATTGAAAGCCAAAAATTGTTTGATATAGAGAGATCAAAAATATAATGAAAATATAAATGGATTATATTCAATCAATGTTTGGAGATAAGAAGATAGAATAAAAATGATATAGTAAGTGAGATCATTATCAGATCAAGATAACAGGGGTTTAGAAAAAAGAATAACACCAGAAGAATTGGACAGAATATTAGGAAAAATAAATGTAAAACCAACAGCAGTCCAGATGGAATAGAATGAATTTGACAATAGTACAAAATAATTGCTTTATAAAAGTGTTAAATGAGTGGCTGGATGTGGGTCTTACTTATAAGGAACTATGTAGTAGAGTATTTAAATTTATATGGAAAAAGGGTAATATGAATGATATTAGGTATTGGAGATCTACAGTATTAATAATGCAGACTGTAAAATTATAATGAAGATCATAAAAAAAAAACAATGGAAGTTAATCTTTTACAAATCTTGCAAGATACTTTATATAGTATTAAAGGTAGAGGATGCTAAGAATTATTAATGGTGGTCAGAGAATTAGCGGACGTCATATTAAACAGATATGACAAACTGCTAATTATGGTAGGTAATTTAAGTAAAGCTTTTGATTCCATACAACATGGAAATGTACGAGATATATTTAATTCTTATAATATGTGTGAAACAATAAAAATGTGTGTACTACTTTTTGCAAATACGTTAAAGTAAAAGCATTGATTAATGGGTGGTTAAGTGAAGAAATTAATATTAAGAGAGGAATTAGACAAGGATCCCCTTTGAGTGGTATAATATGTATGCATCAGTAATGAATACAGTAACAAGTTATGTTAATCTGGATATAAAATATGTAAGATATATAACTAGAGAAAGAACTGAGATTCCTATCATTCTATCTTATGCAGATGACATTATATTGATATCTAGACAGACAACTGGGATGAATGAGGTAATATTGCACTTAAATAATTGTTTACAAACAATAGGTAATAGATATGTGTTTGAACAAAGAGAAAAGTAAAGGTTTTGGGTATGAGGGTAAAATAAGAGAAATCAAATTTAATATGCAAGAAATACAAATATTACTATTAAATTGTTCACTAGCTATCTCACTAATAGACAACAATCAGTAAGATAGCAAGCTACCTGCTTCCCTTACTTGCTAATCCAAACTGGGGTGCCTCAAGGCTTGATTCTTGGCCCTCTACTATTTAATATTTTCACAAACCAACTGCATACTTCCTGTACAGCATCTTCCCTGACACAATATGTAGTTGACTCTACCCTTATTACCTGTTCTGAGGGTTTCTGTAACCTCCTCTCTACTACTCAGCATAGCTTCCTATCTGTGGAAAAATGGCTAACTGACAACCAACTAATTCTACCCCCCAAAAAAAAACAAAAGCTACTACTCTTTTTCCCAAAAAAACTCTCCAACCTCAAAATAACCTTCACCATTTCTTCTCTCGACAATACCATCAAACAACCTGACACACATACTAAACTTCTTGGTGTTATCAATAACCAGTTAAAATTTGATCCTCATATCCATTACTGTATCAAAAAGATCAATCAAAAACTCGGCCTACTCTAAAGACATAAAAATACCTAGCCCCTGACTCTAGGCAGAAACTAGCTCAAGCCTTCTCCTTCTGTGGCTACTTTATGCCACCACCATCTTTTTACATCTACAATCTACCCTTTTGGCTAAACTCAATCATGCTATTGTGTTGAAAGATTTTCTAGCAACCAACCCTACAGATCTCATCACTGTCGTACACTAAAGCAACTCCAGTGGCTTGACTTCCACCAGTACCTGCTTCACTCCCAGCTGCAAATGACTCATACTCTACTCTTAAAACCCCTTTCCTGTCCTGCTCTATCCTCACTAATATCACACTATACTCCTTCCAGAACTCTAAACAGCTCTGACCAGCTCCTTCTGGACACCTATAAACCAAACACAAACATTGGTAAACATCTTTACAAATATAGTATTTCCCATGCATGGAGCAAACTCCCATTTAACATCTGAACCATTTCTAACATAAATCTCTTCAAATCTAAACTTAAAACTTTTCTCCTAAGTGCCAGCACCTGTCACAGCAATGATTTCACTTAAATCCAACCTTACCACCGTATACCTCTCATACTTTCAACACCCACCTATTGCAAGTGTCCTATCTCATTTGCATCTCTCTATTTTTGTTGATTAAAAAAAAATTCTAACTTTTGCACTGCATGTTATGCACATTATTGTAATGTTTATATAAACTTAATTCTCAGGCCTTTTGCAAATGCCTAATGTTCTCATTTAATCACATTATTGTAATGTTTGCATAAAACTTCATTGTCAGATGTTTTTCTTTTTTGTAACTTTGTAATAACTGTGTGGAGCGTTTCTTCTCGGGTCTCCACTGAAAGCAAGCCACTGCTTCAGTTGGATTAACCCAGTTAACAAATGACAAAATAAATAGGGATTAGATTTGGTAGACAGTAGATTTAGATTTGCAATGCAAAATTGTCATAAGAAAGATCAAATATATGTGTGAGTTTTAGAAGACATTTAGCTTGTCATTTAAGAAAAATGTTTATTTATTGAATTCAGTGATTCTAGGAAAATTAACTTTTTTGCTGGAATATTTAATATGCCAGTAATATATGAGAAAGAAATAATGAATATTACATTTTTATATGGAGATTTAGACTGAACCCTATAAAGAGAAGAATTTTGAATGTAGGAAAAGAAGAAGGTGGTTTGAGGTTAATTAATCCTATTGTATATGCAGCACCATTACATTTGTATAAAGTTCTCAAGAGGATCTTCTTCTTCTTTCGGCTTTTTTTTTTGGGGGGGAATCCGCCACAGCGGATCACCTTGTCCGCACATTGAATGGCAGTGAGTTTTTCGGGTGTCGAGGTTTGCCAGCCCCAACCCAACCAACCACACAACTCACACTCACACACACACGCACCAATTTAGAGATGTAATCACCCTGCATGTCATCTTTGGGATGGGAGGGGAGGAGCACCCGAGGAGGAGGAGCAAAGGAGGACCACAGGGACAGAGGGAGGACAGACAGCGCCAAAGGCACCCCCAGAGAACCAGAACCAGAGAGAGGCTGAGGCAGTGTGCAGCACCACCGCCACCCACCCAATAAAGTTCTCAAGAGGATAAGAGATAATAATGAGCACTTAATTACTAAATTATTAAATTAAATACAGTAAAGAATGGGATATGGTGAAAATGTAGTGTGGAAAATGAGAAGATAATTGCTTACCAAGAAAAAAATTATAACATGGAAAATTAATATGGAAGATTTGGAAAAAGACAGAAAATATGGTATAAAAATGTAATGGGGAAATGTTTCTATGTATATCCATGGGAAGAATTAGAAGAAAGCAAAGTTAAAGCCATGAAGTTAGAAATAAGCATTGTAAAAATATTGTTGAATGTCCAATTTTTGTTGTGGACACTTGCTATAAAGGAACTTCCAGTGAAAGCTAACATATTTTATAAAAAAAGAAATGAAAGAGCATGTAATAATTGTAGGGAAGAAGAAAGCATGGAGCATGGTGCATGTTTTTTGAAATGTAAAATAATTGTAAAGTTATGGAAAAAAATGAGGATGAGCAAATTATTTAGATGACATACAGGGAGCATATGACATAAACATGGATATGATCGAATATGGCTTTTATAAAGATAAAAACAAAGAATATGTTAAATGGATAGAAAAATGTTTATGTTATTTGGATAATTTGGAATCAAATAGTTAAAGAAATAATATATAATGCTAAACTGAAGTAGGCAAAAAATATTAAAATAATTAAATTTTGGTTGTGGAACCTAGAGTGGGGTCAGATAGGAATTAATTGCGTATTCATAGAATGGCTTAAAGTGAAAAAGAAATGCAGAAATATATCTAGGTACATAACATATAGAACTTTGTTAGTAAGACTATAGACATTATAAACACTCTTTTGGATAGGTGCCATAGGATCTTTTATATCTACATGAGCTGTCACCAACTCAAACAGATGGGGATTTTGTTTAACATTTCATCTGAAGGACTGTATACTGTGAAGTACATCACCGCCTTTATGCTGCACTGCAGTGTCACAATTTATCTGCATAGTGTGGGAATATAACTCACGCCTATCTGCACCAAAGGCTAATGTGCTACTTGTTGCACCACTGACACCATGCTGGGAAGTGCATTGCTGGCTGAAGACATACCACTGAATCCCATGGTCTTGGCACTATAACCCATGCACCTGATTTCTAAATAAACTAATTGTGATAAAGACTGACATTTATAGTCTGACTGTGATGTACATAGCATGCTCTTGTTCAAAAATCTAGAATGCACAGCTAGTTAGAGAGCCACAGAACTATACAATGCCAAAAGCCAATGAACACGTGTAAAATCCTGACAGCATTGGAGGATGGTGAGCCTGTGTCTATCGTATTCAGATATATGCTGCTACCCAGGGCAGTAGACATTCAAGAAACTGCTGTATAATGTAAGTGGGAAATGTCTGCAAATCCTTGTGGTATCCTCAGTTGGCCTCTGGAAGGGTTCACTAGCCAGTAGAGTCACTGTGTTTTAATCCATGTCTACTGGGTTAGTAAATAGCCATTTTCTCCTGTACTTTCGTCTGTCTGCACAAATTACACAATGATATGCAGTGCATCTGCATCCATTCTGAAATGATGCAACTGCTACCTGTTCAGTGATTTGTACAGCAGTCAGAGCTAGATATGCCATCTGCCACAAAGATGATGTTTAGTAACTTGATAACTAAGAACAACTGATCTGCTTGCTGCTATGATATTCAGTATGATGTATGGTATGGGATCCATACATTTTAACAATACTGCACAATTTAACTGCATTAGTCATAGACTAAGATAAAATTATCTTAGATAAACAATTTTAGATAAATTATTCTGGGCATATGGGTACATGCACTGCAAGCTTCATATATGAAGCCTAGTGCTTTGGGCTTCATAAATGGGTCTTTTGTAAATGTGTACTATAGACATTTTGCCACTTGTGGGCTAAACTATGGGATAAGCCTGCATGTGTGTCTGTGAACTGCGTTTTGCTTTGCTATAATCTTTTAGCCATATACTGTTTATACCCATTATTCACTGGGTTTGTAAATATGTAAAGAACTTCCTAAAATACCTATATCTATATGTATGTCCGGCATACACACAGGTACAGACAGACAGGCACACACACATGTGCACATAAACACATGCGCACACACACACACACACACACACACACACACACACACACACACACACGTGAGTATATATATATATATATATGTGTGTGTGTGTGTGTGTGTATATATATATATATATATATATATATATATATATATATAATTTGCATCACTCATTTTGTAGACAGTTGATATGGTCTTATTATCTTACCATTACCTTTTTATTTTTATTTTCCTTGAAAAAAATCTGTTTGATCATTTGAGTTATTCACTGTTATTTATCTTTTTGTTTGAAACAGATTATGTGCTAAATGCTGATATAATTTACTAAAACAGAAAAAAGTGATACGACGACTGGAAATCTGTTAAACCGGTCAAGAAAGAGGAGTACAATCTGTTCTTGGTACTTTACCCATGAGATTTTGGGTCACTGAAGCTAGGACAACAGATGCATTTAGATGACTAGTGTAACAAGGGACAACAAAATGCTATAAATGAAAACAAATAACAGCAAAGGATTTCTACTGTAGCACTCCCTCAAAAGATCCTATTATGCCTGAATGTAAAGCTGCTATGAACTGAACTTCAAAGCAGGCGTTAGTAGACTGAAATGGATTTGATCATGTTAACAGGGTTAAATATTATTTGTTGTCTAGGAACAGATGTTCCTGTCCTTCTACAAAACATTCCCTTGCAGAAGGTTCATTGTGTTTTCATTGGTAACATTTAGTACTTCATACAATATTTATCTTTGCTCCAGGCAAATGGGAGTAGCTGATGAAACTGTGCCAAAATTACAAGTGGCTGTCAGGTGTTTCTTCTATGTAAACAAGTGAAGAAAAAGAAAAGTATCATAAACTTCTGCAGTCTGATTTAACTTGCAGAAATGTACAACAGAAATTCCTATGATTATGCAAATGTGTAGTACCTGCTGGGAAGGTTAAAAAACAAGTACCCCATGATTAAACTGCCACAGTAACGGATAAATTATAAATGTGATATGGAACAATGAAACTTGATGCAGATGACATTTCAAAGACCCCCCCTCCCCAAAAAAAATAGAATACACCCAAAAAAAAAGAGAATATAAGAATGACACACAATACTTATAAATTGTAGGAACTGCCTAGGGAAAACAAGGAATGTAAATACAAGCAGATAGATGATCATCAGTAGGGGGATGTTGAAACACTAAAAAAAACAACACAGTTTGAGTACAGTGCCCAGTCTGCATGAATTACTTTTAAAGAGCTGCTGAGTTTATCTGGAAAATGATAGGCTTCTACTAATCAAGCATTATGGCTAATTATTTATTTATTTAGTAAGCAGGGGTTCTTTCAAATCAATGCACACGCACACGCACACACACACACACACACACACACACACACACACACACACACACACACACACACACACACACACACACACACACACACACACACACATTTCATAGGATCATAGGATCATAGGAAGTTACTAGGCTATTGGCCCTGAGGCCCTTATAAGCCTAGTCAATCCAAGGGATTTATTTTCTGTTTCCCATCCAGTTATCCAGGTTGCACTTAAAAAGAGATAATGAGGTACTCTGCTTGATGTGGAGAGGGAGTCTGTTCCACAGATGGGGGAGTCTCTGAGACTGTCCTGCCAACAAGTCCTATTGATGGATGAGGTCACATGTGTGAGTTACCGAAGTGGAGCTTGACTTGCAGATATGTAGTCAAGCTCCACTCGAGTAACCCGCTTTGCTGGTTTTGCATTACCTATACTGCTATGTAATACTCTTTGTAATTTCTTTTAGTAGCCTCAGGTTGAGGCTTAAAATAGTCAGTGAGATCAGTGCTCCATCTTGATCAACACAACAAAATAAAATAAAATACATTTTATATGTTTACTGGAGTTTACATGTTTACTGATCACAATGCACCAGTTTCATGCACAACACTGGTAGTTATGGGAAGAAGATCAAGGAAATTGGTGCTAAAAAATGAAAACAATTTAAAGAAGAGCATCATGCATGACAGGTAAAGGCTTTGTACTTTATAAAATAAGCAATATTAATAGGGCGATTGATAGAGTACAATTAAAAGCTATAGTATATACAGTCCTTAGGCTTAGAATCAGTGGATACTTTGTGTAGTAGTGAGGTACCATTAGCAGTGTAGTGCTGAATTGTTAACAAAGAAAAACAAATTTTAGTAAGGATGTATGAGAAGGCGATCAGGGCAGAACTTTTCAGGAAGGCTGTCATCCTCAAGAATGTGACACAAATGAAGGCAGAAATGGCAAAATAATGATTTAGATGATTATTCAAAATTAAAGCTGCAACAGTATAGCAATAACCCACGCCTGGGTGTGGGTAATGCTGGATTTACCCACGGTTGGCGTGGTTTGGTCCCGAGGGTGAAGCCCGAGGGACCAAACAAAGCCAACCGTGGGTAAATACAGCATTACCACCCAGAATGGTTATTGCTATTATACCATGACATTATTTAAGAAAAGAAACTATTACTTTTATTAAATAATGGCATAGTATAATGCCTGTTTACTGCCCTTCCGCAGATGTCTGGCATCCGGCAGTTCTGATGTACTGCGCCTGCGCAGTACATCAGAGCTGTGAGCAAAAGCGGAGAAAGCAAGATCTCCGTTGCTTTTTACTGTTCGCTATGTTAAATGGGTTTAACATGGCGAGACAGCTTTAAAATAAGCAGCGAGTTGCTTATTTTAAAGCTGTCTCGCATGTTAAACCCATTTAACATAGCAAACAGTAAAAAGCAACGGAGATCTTGCTTTCTCCGCTGTTTAAAAAACCTGTCTGCTATGTTAAATGGGTTTAGCATAGCGAGACAGCTAAAATAAGCAACGGAGATCTCCGTTGCTTATTTTAAAGCTGTCTCGCTATGTTAAACCCATTTAACATAGCGAGACAGTGTTTTAAAAATTGAGTTATACTAATGGAAAAAAGTCCGGGCGACCGGACCTTTTTCCATTAGTATAACTTGATTTACAATGGGCACGCTGGCCAATCAGCGTGCACGTTTTGGAATATGAATGGGGGGGTCATGGTATAATAGTAATTAATGCACATGGAACAGAGGGAGTATATAGTGACAGTGTGCCTGGCACAGTATAATTTCCTGGGGACTTTAATGTGCTTGGACATCTAACAGGTGATTTTTAAAAAATGATACTAATGGAAAAGGACTCTGAAACATTAGATCAGTAGACTAGAAGAGTGAAAGCAAGACAAAAGGCAATCTATAAAAAAATAAGAAGATAGAAAAGGATTAAAAGAATGAAAAAGTTGTAAGCATGAACTTAAGGGTTGCAGTGAGATTCAAGAAGGAATATTTGGTGAAGAAATATGTATAAGGTCACCTGTTAGCTCGAAATACTGAAAATTATTCATGCAAAAATGATCTGAGAAAGGAAAGGGGAATTTTTTAAGTCCAAGGCTGTACCTTAATAATAAACAAAAGATACCCTGTTGATCTTTTATATTTGGGAGTTTTTTGTTTTTTTTTACCACAAAATCAAGTTTGATTAATCCTGGTGAGTCAAATAGATGATGATCGATTTTATGGTGGTTTTCTCCTTATCATGAGGAACAACAGCCCTTGGGTTGATTACAATAAGAATGTTAGGATGTGCTTGTTTTGCCGCACAATAGTAATGGGAGGGGTTAAGTGCAAAGATTTAGCAGGAGCACAGTAGACTACTTTGTTTAAAAAAATCTAATTGTACATTTGACTTTGATTGTATCAGCTCTGTCCATTTAGAAAATATACCATCTGATATTGTTAATCCTCTATCATTCCTTATGCATGGGTATCGGATTCGAGCTCGGAACCGAGCCGGCCATTTTCCAAGCTCGCATCAGCTTCAAACTCTCAAGCTAAACTCTTAGCCACAATCCCCCCCCTCTGTTACCACAGATTTAATCTGCCGCATTGCCATCCGGTCGTGTCAAGCTACTGCTCTTGAGCTAAGTACAGTCAATTGTTTAATTGCTTTACAAATTACTTTTCCGTCAGAAAAGTTGATATTTTATTAACTCTTACCCTATCACATCTAGTGTTCATAAATTCCTCAGGTTTTTCTGTTTTTTACTTACTACTATTACCACGAGGTATTTTCTCTTTACCATCATTATAGGTTCATAGGTTCATACTAGGCTATCTGCCCTGGGGCAATTATAAGCCTAGCCCGATTCTGTATGGCTTACGCCACCCCTTGATTTGAGTATACTGTACCCTTTTTAAGGTTTAGTTTACTGTGCCTCTGTCTAATAGTGACACGGGAGTAATCCCTGGGACAAACCTACGATCCCCCATCCACTTATTGAGATTCTTCTTGAAGAGATTCAGTGAGGTGCTCTGCCTCACATGAACTGGAATTCTATTCCAGAGCGAAGGGAGCCTCTGGGTTATGAACCTGTCCCTCCAGCAAGTTCTATTTGTTTCTGTGCTGAGGTTCAAGTCCCTCGAGCATGTGGCTCTAAGGGATTTAGATTTACTGAGGTGGAGCATGTCCATTAATTCTGGATTTGACATAGCTTTGTATGTCAGGCATAGATCGCCTCGAAGTAGGCGGTATGCAACTGAGCAGAGCTGGAGTTTTTTTAACCGAGCAGCATATGGCATCTGTTTGAGACCCTTGATCCTCTTGGTGAGATACTTTTGGGGTCTTTCTAATTGCTGCAGGTGTCGGGTAAGGTACATCCCAAAGGGGCATTGTATTCTATGATGGGCCTGATGAGGGATGAATAAAGGGGCACGATTACCTCTCTTGATCTAGATGTGAAACCCTTCGTGATGAGGTGGGCTATGTAGAAGGTCTTTCTAACTACTTTGGCAATGTGGTTTTCAAAGGAGAGATTGCTATCAACTTGGGTCCCCAGGTCCCTAATAACTTTCTCTGTACTTAATGGGTTTCCGCCTATGTGGTAATTTGTGGGCACATTATTTTTGCCAAAGGGTATGACTATACATTTTTTGGTATTTAGCTTTAAACCATGGCGCTGGCACCAGTTATCTGTCTCTGTGAGACCTTTTTGAAGGATGTTCGTGTCAGCTGGAGAGTTAATTATGGCGCGCAGTTTGCAGTCGTCTGCGAACTTGGTGAGCCATAGTCCTCCCATGTTTGCCTGTACCTCGGAAAAGTATATACCGAACAAGTGTGGTCCCAGGACAGAACCCTGTGGGATGCCACTTGTGACCGGTTTCGAGTCTGACATGGCTCCACCAACTCTCACTCTGTGGGTTCTGTCTTTGAGCCAGTTTGCGACCCATCTTGTGACATAGGGGTTTATATTTAAGCTGGATAGCTTATCTATGATGCTCGAGTGGGGTATTGGGTCAAATGCCTTTGCAAGGTCCAGATAGGCTGTGTGGACTACCTTCCCTTCATCTATGACTTTGGTGACTGTTTCAAAGAAGTCAACCAGGTTCAAAAGGCAGGATCTGCCCTTGACAAAGCTGAACTGGGTAGGATCTAGTGTCTGTAGGTCCCCAATGTCTTTGTTTATGAGCTCCATGATGATCCTCTCCATAGCCTTGCAGACTAAGCTAGTCAGGCTTATGGGGCGATAGTTTCAAGGGTCCGTAGAGACTCCACCTTTGTGGAGTGGGACCACTGTTGCTGTATGCCATTCTGTGGGCACATATCCTGTAGTGAGGCTGAGATTGTATAACTGTTTTATTTGAGGGATTAGTTCCTCTTGTCGTTCATGTAGGATGCAACCTGGGATGCCATCTGGTCCCATGGAAGCAGTGTTTTTTGCTTTGGAGAGGGCAGCCTTCACCTGAGCATCTGAGATGTTTGGGAGGCAGCCCTCTGCCGGGATAGATACTTGCTCTTTTGGGGGGGGGGGTGGAGAAGTTTGCACTGAACCTGTCTGCCAGGATATTGGCGATGTCTGTGGGTTCAGTGTATTTTTTGTCATTTAGAATCAACTCAGAACAAGTCTGGGAGTTGCATCCCAGGTTTCTAACATAACTGAAAAAAGCTTTATGATTGTCTTTGGTGTCCTGTGCAATTTTTCTCTTGAAGCTGGCCTTGGAGGATTTTATGAGGGATTGTAATTTTTTGCTAGTACTGATCAGAGATGCCTTCCCTATTAGGGAGTTTGCTCTATCATGTAGTAGCTTCCTCCTTCTGTTGTACAGTTTATTTATGACAGGGGTCCATCAGACTGGACACCTGCCTTTGATGATTGGGTCTTGGTTTTGTTTGGGATAGCATGATCCATGCATTCCTGGAGATGTCCGTAGAATGCATTTATATAGGATTCTGCAGTTTGGGCTGTAGTTTCCACTGGCCCTGGGGCCTTGAAGGATTCCACTTCAGTTTTGAGAAGTGAGAAGTTTGCTTTTGAGAAGTTTTTTACTGTGGTTTTCTGGGCTGGGGGTGGGATTGGGATGTGGACATCCAGTGAAATTAATTTATGGTCTGATCTTACCAATGAGGGATATACTTCTGGTGTGGAGCATAGAGTCCCCATGTTGGTAATGATCACGTCTAGTATGTTGTCCCCTCTTGTGGGAGTGGTGACTAGTTGTTCCATAGCATTTGAGTTTATAATTTCCAGGAATCTTTGGACTAAGGTGCTGGGGCTTGAGTAGTGCTTCCAGTCAATGTTTGAGTAGTTTGAAGTCACCCAATATAAAGGTGTTCGGAGAGATCTTCATGTTCTCCAGTGTTTTCAGGAAAGCCGAATGGGATTCTGACTTTGAGAGGGTGGTCTGTAGGATGCTATAAACTGAAAAGCAGTCTTGCCCACTGTTAGTTGCACATGGATGGTCTCCGATACTTCGTGCAATGCCACTAACCTGGAGGTGTGGATATCCTTGATAAATATGGAAACTCCCCCTCCTTTTGTGATTCGGTCCGGGTTTTGGGGCCAAAAAGCATGATATGAGGTATAGCCTGGTAGTGCTGGGGTGCTCTCTGGAGCCTTGAACCAGGTTTCTGTCACTGCACAGATATTGATGTTCTCCATACTGAGGAGAGCTTCGAGTGCGTGCATCTTGAGATTAAGACTTCTGGCATTTAGCAGCATTACCCTTAGTTTCTTGTTCCTTGTGCTGTCTATGGGGGTGGGTTTGACTTTTGAGCCTTGCCTAAAAAAGGCACTATGGGGGTAGCAAGAGCCTTTGCCAATATCCAAAAGCCCAGTGGTGACAGGTGCAAGCCATCCATGGCTTGTTGAGCATGTCATCCCAGGCTGACAGACACTGGATCCCCTTTGAATGACACCAAAATTTTAGCCAATTGTTAAAATCGATCATTTTGTCTTTGTACTGTGGCATCATTCTAGGTGAGGGTAAGATGCTGCTCATGGTCAGGGTCATACCAGCCTGGGCTACATGATCAGAGAGCTCCTCTATGTCTCTTTTCACGTAGTCCAGGGAGGTACATCTCAGGTCATTCACACCAGCATGTACAATGACTGAGTCATATTTGTATCTGCTTTGGAGTGACCTGAGTGCTTGCGTTATGTGTCGGATCCTAGCACCCGACAGGCAGCTCACTGTGACCTTCTCTTTATTCAGCCTGGTGAGCGGGACGTCAGTGTGTCTGACAATAGAGCCGACTATAACAAGAGTATCAGGTGTGTTATTCAGCCTTAAGGGCTGTGGCTGCTTGGCACACTGACTTTGTGGGTTTTGTGTTGTGTGTGTTTTGTTTTGAGGTAGCGTTTGCTTGGATGTCTGCTTTGGAGGTCTCTGTTGCTTAGGTAGATTTTTATTTAGAGCCTCGGTATGTTTTTGTGTATTTATGGGTTTGGTTCGCTGATGTGGTGGGACTATGTGATACTGGAATTGTGTTGTGTGAGGTTACCTTCTCCTCCTGACTGGTTACACCAGTTTTGAGATGAGAGAGCTCAGCCTCCAGTTTGGCTAAATAGTTGCATCTCTCACATATATTTGAACCTGTTTGGAGGAGGAGAGGGTTGTCCGTGTACATGAGACAGTTGTAACATTGCCTCAAATTCCCAGATTCACCAGCTGGACTGGAGAGGAAATGATTGACTGACCTTTGGACATGCTAGAGTAATAGGGAAACTGAATTTAAGATGGACCAATAGAGGACAGGGTAATCGTAGAGAGTATAAGAGTAAGTAGTGCTTATGGTTTAATAGTGCTAACTTGTAGGATTACTTAATTGGACCAGTGAAGGGCCTTAGAATGAGAATATGGTGTTTAAATTGAGAGATAGAGCAGTTCTAAGGGAAAACGTGAAGTGCAGACTTTGTGGAGCCAGGAATAGTTTGAACCCAATTAGGCAGCGCTGCCCGTTGTTGCGCTATGCTCAAAAACGTGCAAAACCACGCAAAAGAGGGTTTTAAGAGAAGAAGATGAAGGAGTTTTGGAATTGACCCAAAATGGCCAATAAAACTACAGTTTCAAGTCAGTAACCACTCCCACAGGGGCAGGCAGGCTGCTCAATGTTTGTCACTGCCACTGATCAACAGAGAGACTTTCCTTTAGCCCAAGCAAAAAATGGCCTCACAGAAACTTACAAACAGTTCAAGAACAGCCAGCCTGTAACTGAACTTTTTTAAATCTCAGAAAAGTGGGAAAAAAGCAAGATTTTTTTTGTTTGTTTGTTTTTTCAGAGATAGCAGAGGTTAACAAGTATCAACAAGTTATAACAGTGCAGTAAATGACCCCACACAAGAGTGCTAGGCCAAAGACAGATAAAATGCAAGTTTTGAGAAAAAACGATTTTAAAAATAAGTGCAAACAGGAAATTCAGTAAACAGTTCTAGGTTTTGCTCTAAATACAGTTACTAATACAAAAATCAAATTTAACAAGCCAGACAATGCTCAAAATAGGCGGCTATGCAGAAAAACTTAGCAAATAAACAGAGGAAAAATACTTAAAGTCTCAAAAGTGGCTCCTTTCTTCTCTCAGCATTTTCTCCTCTTGGTGGGTGCTTCACCAACAGCCAACAAGCCTGAAAAGACACCAAAACCATGAGGCAACCAGGTTTTAAGAGAGGAAGATGAAGGAGTTTTGGAATTGACCCAGAATGGCCAATAAAACTACAGTTTCAAGTCAGTAACCACTCCCACAGGGGCAGGCAGGCTGCTCAATGTTTTTCACTGCCACTGATCAACAGAGAGACTTTCCTTTAGCCCAAGCAAAAAATGGCCTCACAGAAACTTACAAACAGTTCAAGAACAGCAAGCCTGTAACTGAACTTTTTTAAATCTCAGAAAAGTGGGAAAAAAGCAAGATTTTTTTTTTTTGTTTTTTCAGAGATAGCAGAGGTTAACAAGTATCAGCAAGTTATAACAGTGCAGTAAATGACCCCACACAAAAGTGCTAGGCCAAAGACAGATAAAATGCAAGTTTTGAGAAAAAAACGATTTTAAAAATAAGTGCAAACAGGAAATTCAGTAAACAGTTCTAGGTTTTGCTCTAAATACAGTTACTAATGCAAAAATCAAATTTAACAAGCCAGAAAATGCTCAAAATAGGCGGCTATGCAGAAAAACTTAGCAAATAAACAGAGGAAAAATACTTAAAGTCTCAAAAGTGGCTCCTTTCTTCTCTCAGCATTTTCTCCTCTTGGTGGGTGCTTCACCAACAGCCAACAAGCCTGAAAAGATGCCAAAACCACGAGGCAACCAGGTTTTAAGAGAGGAAGATGAAGGAGTTTTGGAATTGACCCAGAATGGCCAATAAAACTACAGTTTCAAGTCAGTAACCACTCCCACAGGGGCAGGCAGGCTGCTCAATGTTTTTCACTGCCACTGATCAACAGAGAGACTTTCCTTTAGCCCAAGCAAAAAATGGCCTCACAGAAACTTACAAACAGTTCAAGAACAGCAAGCCTGTAACTGAAATTTTTTAAATCTCAGAAAAGTGGGAAAAAAGCATGATTTTTTTTTTGTTTTTGTTTTTTCAGAGATAGCAGAGGTTAACAAGTATCAGCAAATTATAACAGTGCAGTAAATGACCCCACACAAGAGTGGTAGGCCAAAGACAGATAAAATGCAAGTTCTGAGAAAAAAACGATTTAAAAAAATAAGTGCAAACAGGAAATTCAGTAAACAGCTCTAGGTTGTGCTCTAAATACAGTTACTAATGCAGAAATCAAATTTAACAAGCCAGAAAATGCTCAAAATAGGTGGCTATGCAGAAAAACTTAGCAAATAAACAGAGGAAAAATACTTAAAGTCTCAAAAGTGTCTTTTTTCTTCTCTCAGCATTTTCTCCTCTTGGTGGATGCTGCACCAACAGCCAACAAGCCTGAGAAGATGCCAAAACCATGAGGCAACCAGGTTTTAAGAGGGGAAGATGAAGGAGTTTTGGAATTGACCCAGAATGGCTAATACAACTACAGTTTCAAGTCAGTAACCACTCCCACAGGGACAGGAAGGCTGCTCAATGTTTTTCACTGCCACTGATCAACAGAGAGACTTTCCTTTAGCCCAAGCAAAAAATGGCCTCACACAAACTTACAAACAGTTCAAGAACAGCAAGCCTGTAACTGAACTTTTTTAAATCTCAGAAAAGTGGGAAAAAAGCAAGATTTTTTTTTTGTTTTTTTGTTTTTTCAGAGATAGCAGAGGTTAACAAGTATCAGCAAGTTATAACAGTGCAGTAAATATCCCCACACAAAAGTGCTAGGCCAAAGACAGATAAAATGCAAGTTTTGAGAAAAAAACGATTTTAAAAATAAGTGCAAACAGGAAATTCAGTAAACAGCTCTAGGTTTTGCTCTAAATACAGGTACTAATGCAGAAATCAAATTTAACAAGCCAGAAAATGCTCAAAATAGGCGGCTATGCAGAAAAACTTAACAAATAAACAGAGGAAAAGTCTCAAAAGTGGCTACTTTCTTCTCTCAGCATTTTCTCCTCTTGGTGGGTGCTTCACCAACAGCCAACAAGCCTGAAAAGATGCCAAAACCATGAGGCAACCATGTTTTAAGAGAGGAAGATGAAGGAGTTTTGGAATTGACCCAGAATGGCCAATAAAACTACAGTTTCAAGTCAGTAACCACTCCCACAGGGGCAGGCAGGCTGCTCAATGTTTTTCACTGCCACTGATCAACAGAAAGACTTTCCTTTAGCCCAAGCAAAAATGGCCTCACAGAAACTTACAAACAGTTCAAGAACAGCAAGCCTGTAACTGAACTTTTTTAAATCTCAGAAAAGTGGGAAAAAAGCAAGATTTTTTTTTTGTTTTTGTTTTTTCAGAGATAGCAGAGGTTAACAAGTATCAGCAAGTTATAACAGTGCAGTAAATGACCCCACACAAGAGTGCTAGGCCAAAGACAGATAAAATGCAAGTTTTGAGAAAAAAACGATTTTAAAAATAAGTGCAAACAGGAAATTCAGTAAACAGCTCTAGGTTGTGCTCTAAATCCAGTTACTAATGCAGAAATCAAATTTAACAAGCCAGAAAATGCTCAAAATAGGTGGCTATGCAGAAAAACTTAGCAAATAAACAGAGGAAAAATACTTAAAGTCTCAAAAGTGGCTCCTCTCTTCTCTCAGCGTTTTCTCCTCTTGGTGGGTGCTTCACCAACAGCCAACAAGCCTGAAAAGATGCCAAAACCACTAGGCAACCAGGTTTTAAGAGAGGAAGATGAAGGAGTTTTGGAATTGACCCAGAATGGCCAATAAAACTAAAGTTTCAAGTCAGTAACCACTCTCACAGGGGCAGGCAGGCTGCTTGGTAATCCTTTTCCCTTTTCTCTTTCATACCTTCGGGTACTCTCTTGTACCATTTTTGGTACTTTTCTATTAATTAATATGGCAGATAAAAAAGGTAGTCCAGGGTTTAAGCAGTGTTCTGATTGTGGACACAAAATGCCTACTTCTGATGCACACTCTTTATGTGTTTATTGTTCGGGAGCTTCCCATTTATCTGTTGAACCACCTTGCACTATTTGTGAAAACTTTTCTAATAGAACTTTGTTAGAAAGGAAAAACAAGCTGATACTGAAGGGACTTCTAAAATCTCCCTTTTCAGAGGCTATTTCTGGGTCAGAGGTCTCAACCCCTCCTAAAGCTCATAAGAAAATAGATGTTTCTACTAAGGCTAAATCCTTGCCTTCATCCCTGGCTGGGGACCCTCAACAACCAAAACCTAAAAAGGCTAAAATTTCAGCTCTGGAGCTGTCTCAGTCTGCCCCAGTGCTCTCAGTGCCTAGACCTTCGGCACCGAGGCCTTAGGCTCCATTAGTGATTTCAGCTCCATCCTCTTCTGCAGCCTTCTACATATTGGCACTGAGGGGCTCCTCGGTTCAGACCATTACCACTGTATTGGCACCGATCGTTCAAGTCGGCGCAGACCTTGACTGCATCGGCTCCAAGATATTCCTCTGAACCAAGGCCTTTATTGTTGACTCCAGTTTTGTCGGTTCCAGCTTCGGCACTGACTCCCACCACTTAGGCACTGACAACCACTTCAGCACCAATCCCTGTGTCGGTAAAGACAATGACCTCGGCACCGATGACTTCAGTGCAGACAACAATAGTCCAGTCTTTCTCAGTGCCATTGTCCTCGGTGTGGTCAGATGAGATGGGCACCGAGTCTGCCTTTTTTGTGGACAGGCCTGTTTCTCCCTCATTCTCTGTGAGGTCCACTAGAAGCCTTCCCGAACATGATGTGTTGTGTCTTGTGGACCAGGCATTCTTGGCCAGAGGTATTCCACCCTTCAGGAACTATCCTTCCTTGGGAGGTGATCACCCATCTCCAAAGACACCTTCTTATTCTCCTCCTTCATTGCCTTTGAGGTCCATGGATATAGCACAATCTTCCCTTTCTGCGGTTCCCTTTATGGATCTCACTAAGGAACCATAGTTACCTTCGTGGCAGGAAAGTTTTGCTATGACCCAGGATATCAGCTGTGACACGCATAGCTTGCTGCTCCACAGCCATCCAGGGACTCCGGGTCAGCAGGCTGAGCCACTTAGGGGAGGAGTGCCCCCTGTCCTAGACATACACTCCTCTCCAGGTGGACCAGCCTTCCAACTGATGGAGAAGGCTTTCGCTGCTGCTGGTGATACCGGACTGTCTATACCTCCGCCCTCCTCTGGTACACTGGTCTCACAAGTTGCATCTAGCAGACACCGGGTGCAAGGGCCTCAGGAGATATTCCCTCAGGAATCCCCTTTTCCATTGTCTTCCCCAGCTTCTCCCACTGAGGAGGTCCACCAGAAAAGTTTGTGTAAGAGGAAGCACATAGACTCCACAGAGGAGTCCCTCATTGAAGACACAGATTTCGATGAGGGGGAATGATCCCCTCAGTCACCCTCTGAGGTATCCTTTGGCGATATCCTCAAAATCCTGAAACAGAGAGGTGACTGGCAGTCCTCTAATCTGACCCCTGAGGAATCTGTGTTCCTGCAGGCTTTTTGTGCCTGGCCCCCTACCTCCTGATTTAATCCATCTGCCGATGAACTTAGCAGGCTCATCGTGCAGCGTGCTTGGAAGGCCCCTGATACCATCAAAGCTATTCCCCGGAGGTGAGAAAAGATCTTGTCCCCTCCTGCTTTGGATTCCCATTGGTCCAAAAGTCTTCCTGTGGATGCTTTGGTGATGGCAGCTGCAACAAAAAAGGATCTGGCAGTAGAAGAAAGCCAGCCTGTCCATCCACCTAGCAGAGGGTCCCGGGCCCTGGACAGGATAGGGAAGCACACTTTTGCTTCAGCGACCTTTGCTATCAGGTCCCTGAATTATATGGCATATTTTGCCAGGCTTCAAAGGGATCTGGTTTCTGAGCTCTCTGAAACCTTGGCTGGTGCCATGTCTGATGAGATCCGTGACAAAGTGGTCTCTCAAATGGCCACCATTGAGTCTATATCTAACTCCTCTATGCGACTGATATCGCATGCATCGGAAGGAGCAGCTAGAGCGGTGGGTTCAGCTGCGGTCTTGAGATGACATGCCTGGATGCACTTGTGCAACTTCATGGAACCTTTTAAGTCTTCTTTTCATAATGCCCCCACTGAGCCCTCCTCATTGTTTGGGCCCAAAGTTAAAAGCACACTGGCCAGATGTGAACAGAACGATAAGACCCTTTCTGTTGTAGGTGTCCGTTATTCTTCCCCTCAACATGCTTTTTCCTGAAACCAAAAGAGTGGGAAGATATGGTTTAAGAAATCTCAGGGTCCTTTCCATGACACACAGGCCAAGTTCTCCCCCAGAGGCAGAGGAGGAACTCACACGGAAGCCGCTTCTTTTGGGTCAGAGGGGGACCATGTAACCAGGGTTCTAGGGATTCTTTCCCTGGTGAATCCTACCAGCGCTCCTGAAGAGCGGCCCAACTCCTTTCCTCTGGAGGTGGTTGGGGATGTTTCTCCTTGTACCCTTCTGCCTGGTTAACCATCACCACCGATTCCTGGGTACAAAGGATCATAACCAGAGGTTATCAGATCCCCTTTGATCTTTGTCCCGTCCCTTCAAAAAACCTTCCCGACATTCCACCCAGTCAAAGGGAGGAAGCAGCACTAGAGATAGACAAGCTTCTAAGAAAGAGAGTCATCCAAGTAGTCCCTTCAGACCAGATAGGATCTGGATTCTACTCAAGACTATTTTTGGTGTCAAACAAAACCGGGGACTGGAGACCAATTTTGGATCTCAGTGTATTGAACAAGTTTGTGAGAGTACAAAAATTCTGGATGGTCACAATACAGTCTATCCTCCCACTTTTGGAAAAAGACGATTGGATGTGCTCTATAAATCTTCAAGATGTGTACTACCACATAAAGGTGGACAGGCAATCAAGAGGATTTCTGCGCTTCCGTGCGGGAGCCAGTCACTACCAGTTCAGAGTACTGCTCTTTGGACTCTTTACAGCCCCCAGTGTGTTCACAAAGTGCATGGCAGTTGTCACAGCTCACTTGCAACTTCAAGGATTCCCGATGTTTCCATACCTAGACGACTGGCTCATTTCCGCCCCCACCAGACATCTACTGGAAAAAGCCCTGGCATACTCTCGCCTCACTGCTCAACGGCTAGGCATAACCATAAAATGGCAGAAATCCAATCTCACCCTATCTCAGTCGACAGAATTCATAGGGGATATCTTGGACACAAAAAACAGCAGAGCTGCTATTCCAGAGCAGAGAATTTTAAGGATAAAGCAACAACTAATTCCAATCCTTTCAAAGGAAACATCCACGTCTCACTCGGTTCTACAGCTGTTGGGTTTAATGGCAGCCTCTATCACAATTATTCCCCTGGCCAGGTTTCACATGAGGCTTCTGCAATGGCTACTGCTCACCCAATGGTATCCTTTTCAGCATCCTCTTTCAGCCATGATTCGAGTAACCCACAGGTGCAAACAGGATTTAAATTGGTGGATGACACACAATCTCTCACAATGGTCCTTCTTCCCCCAGCAACCCAAGACCACAGTGACCACAGACACCTCCCTGATGGGGTGGGAGGGCTATGTCAGGGACAGACAGTCCAAGGCACTTGGTCCCAACTGGAGGCCCATCTGCATATAAATGTTCTAGAGCTGAGGGCGGTGCTTCTGGCATTGCAAGCATTCCATCCCCTGCTGCCGTCTGGGACAATTGCGATTCAATCAGACAATATGGTGGTGTTCTGGTACATCAACAAGCAAGGTGGAACCAAATCTTACCCCCTTTGTTGAGAGACCATGAAGATATGGCAATGGGCAATGGCTACCAACCATTTTCTTCTAACAATGCACATTCCTGGGAGTTCCAACATGATAGCAGACAGACTCAGCATGTGCATTCTTCAACCTCACAAGTGGTCCCTAAATCCCTTGATAGCAGCAGAGATCTTCCACCGCTGGGGCTGTCCTTGCTGCGACCTCTTTGCATCCCTGACCAATTACAAATGCAGCAACTACTTCCTGATTCCACCTCCAGGACAGTCACCCAGGGACGCTCTAGTCCACGATTGGCCCTTGGGTCTTCTCTACGCATTTCCACCCTTTCCCCTCATTCCCCAGTTTCTGAAGAAAGGCCGGCAGTTAAATTGCAAGGTGATCCTCATAGCACCATATTGACCCCGACAGATTTGGTTCCCCTTCCTTTGGCCTCACCTACTAGATCGACCATGGATTTTCCATCCATCCCCGGAGTTGATCTCACACCCACAGAATCTGATTCATCCCAACCTGAACAGCCCGAAGCTAATGGCTTAGCTACTCCAATTCCCTTAATTGCCAGGCAGAATGATCTTTTTTTACCAGTACGTGATATTCTCATTGCTTCTCATAAGTCTTCCACTAGAATTACTTATCTGAGCAAGTGGAAAAGATTTACCTGTTGGCTGAAAGATAAACAAGTAAACCCCTTTTCAGCACCAGTGTTGATAATACTAGACTATCTGGCCGACCTGTTTCAATCGGGTCTATCGGTCTCTACCATTAGAGTTCATTTGGCTGCAATTTCTAATTTTCATGAGGGTGTCCAAGATTCCTCTCTTATGTCCCATAAATTGTGCAAGACCTTCATAAAAAGTGTGAACCATCTGAAGCCAACTTTTAGAGAACCTATTCAACCATGGGATTTATCATTAGTTCTACTAGCTCTGACAATGGCACCTTTTGAACCAGCTTCTTCTTGTGACCTCAAGTATTTGTCATGGAAAATCTTGTTTTTAGTCGCTATTACTTCTGTCCGACATATTTCTAAACTTCAAACTTTATGTATCAAGAGTCCATACTTGATTTTTCATAGAGATAGATTGTCTCTGAGAACTAATCCATCATTTCTGTCTAAAGTGATCTCTGAAATGTCCATTAATCAAGCCATTGGATTGCCAGTTTTCTTTCCCAATCATTCAAACAGGGGAGAGTATTGCCTACATACCCTAGACATACACAGGCAAATCTGTTTTTACTTAAACAGGACTAAACCCTTTCGTAAATCTGACCAGTTATTTTTGGCCTTTTCTGGAATTAGATTAGTATCTGCTGTTGCTTAAGTCATATTAGCTAGATGGTTGAAGGACTGTGTGACCTTTATTTACACAATGTAATGCCTTTTCTGGACCTAGATTAGGATCTGCTGTTGTTAAGGTCACATTAGCTGGATGGTTGAAGGACTGTGTGACCTTTGTTTATACACAACGTAATATCTCGTTGCCTACTACCATGAAAGCTCATTCAACAAGGTCAGTGGCAACTTCTGCTGCCTTCCATGCCAAAGCTTCTTTACATGACATCTGTGCAGCTGCAACTTGGGCTACGCCTCATACTTTCATCAATCATTACAGATTGGATTTGGCCTCCAGGGGAAGAGCATCTTTCGGTTCTATGATGCACAGGAATGTCCTTCCATGAGAGCCTCCCAAGAATAGAGGTAGATGGGGACTCTGTCCCATGAGTAAGGAATGAATGAGGATTAACAATATCAGATAAAGAAGTTATGTCTTACCATAACATTCCATCTGTATTGTTGATCCTAGTTCAGTCATTACGACCCTCCCTCCTTCTCCCTCCTGTGATTTCTAGTGGATCTCACCATCCAGTTCTCTTAGGTTATTTGACCAGAGGTAGCCTCTACCTTCTTTAACTTGCAAACTCAATCTGAGGTAACAGGGAGAGGGGGATTGTGGGTAAAGGTTTAGCTTGAAAGTTTGAAGCTGACGCGAGCTTGGAAAATGGCCTGCTTGGTTCCGAGCTCCGAACTGATACCCATCCGTAATGACTGAACGAGGATCAACAATACAGATAGAAAGTTATGGTAAGACATAACTTCTTTTTTATCATTCGACGTGGATATCATACTTAAAAGTTCACTCATTTATTTTGAAATTGGATTTAAGAAATTCTGGTAAACTGTGACTAAGAAGAAAGAACAAAGAGTTGTGCCTGGTGTTCTTCAAGTTGTAGAAACTAGCATTGCTTGGTCTGTAAAGTGACACATTTAATGACGTGATTTTCTGAAACAGGGAATTAAAGTCATATGCAGTTTCAGTTTCTAAATGATGATGGTCCTCCTGATAAGAAGAGGCAAATAATTTATTCCCTGTCAGATACTGATTCCCTGTATGTGGGATACTATTTACACTGGGACGGTGTATCTCATACTGCTTCACCACAAGGTGGGACTTCCCCTCCTGAAGAATACTCTTTTTCTAATACTATTGCCAAAATGAGGGAATTTTTAAAGGGGAAGAAGAATACTGTCTGAATCGCAACCAAGATATGATTTGTTACACTTGTTCCTTCTGTATCACCACAATTAGAGGAAATATTTTTGGCAGCTTATTCCTTCCTCTGACAGTCAGGGAAATTATCCAAAAAAGTCTGATATGTTGTATAAAGTCCTCATGTGTCATGTTTCTTTTTTTTTCTAATCCAAGAACAGATCTTAGAATAACTTTCTTGTCAAAATCAGCTCTACCCAACTTCTGTCAGCAGATAGCCTAAACCCTTCTGACAAACTGGGAAATGTGTTAGATAAGTTTGACAGAAATGTTTATTCTTTTTCCACCCTGGCCTTCATAACTGTAAATTGTTAGGCACACGTTTACATTTTTGATGAATTCTTATGCTAATGTAAAGAATTTAAATGTTGATCTTTTTCTTCAGGTACTAAACCTTTTATGTGCTCCACAACATCTGCTATGTCTCAAGCAATCAAACATTCCTTGAAATGTACTTATCACACTGGAACTGTTGTATTCTGAGCTGCTGTCACTGGCTGTGTCTTGAGAATATTTGCTTTGTTACAGTTTTAAAATTTACCAGAGTATGTTAAAATTTACATTTTAAATGCTCTCCTGGATTAAGAAGTTTTATTTTGATCTTTCTCTGCAGAGGACCTTAAAGGGGTTGATGAACGGAAAAGTGACTTTAAGGGGTTACCCAGATTTTGAATCCTTCCATTCCTAACAACAACAGAAAAATCATATTCAGCAAGGTTCAGGCAAACACAGTTTCAAAAATCCGTGACAGTGTAGTTCAAACAAAGGAAAGATCCTTCCACAACTGAAGACATACTAAAAATTTAAACAGAGTGTATACTTCCTAAGGATTGTCCCCCTCCACACCATGGCAAGCAAGTAAAGCTTTCTTAGTATCTAGGAATTCACTTACTTCTATGGCGCCTGATAACTTTAGAAACTTAGGTACTGAGAATCATTAATAAAAGGTTACAGCTGGCTCTGGGACTCTCGTCTTCATTTTCAGGAGATCCATCCATATGCTTCCAATCAAACTGGCCTTCTCCTTTCTGTTCTCGAGCAGACGTTATCTCTGGAAGTAGTAGAACCTGTCCATAATTTTTTCTTTTGCCAAAGAGAGACTGAACTTGTTCTAAACCTTTCTTTTCTTAATGTTCACTTTATTATCTCAAAACTCAAAATACTTTCCCTGCAATCTATGTTACCCCATATTCCTCCTCCCAGTTTTTTAGTGCTATTGGATTTAAAAATGCTTGCTATCACATTCCAGTGAGCAGCAATTTTAGGTACATTTTGCACGTTTCTGTGTCTGGTTTGCATTTTCAGTTAGCTGTTTTGCCCTTTGGTTTATCCACAGCTCCAAGAGTATTTACGTGTCCTGCTCATGTTATAGCCCATTGCAAGTTGTAGGGTATTCACACACCCCTTATTTAGAAGATTGCCTTTTTTTGCAGGTTCTTTTGCAGCCTGTCAAGAATCACTGACTTGGGTATTGAAATTATTTCTCAGCCTGGAATTTCAGGTGAACAGAAACAAAATCTTCTTTCATTTCTTCTCACAATGTAGTGTTTCTAGAATGTCTCCTAGACACAACACATGATGGCCTTTCTTCTCTAAGATGAAGACATAACTTTGTAGGTTCATTGGTATCTGCTAGGCTATTGATTTTTGATGATCTTAAGAAGCCTAGCCTTGTATTCTCTTAGTTGTTTTTAGTCCTTATATTTTGGATACAAATAACCCAGAGATGGCCAAACAAGGATATATTAGGACATTTAAATGTTTCCCTGTCCATGAGGGACATGGGTGCTAAACCAGGGGTGAATTTGTGTTTAGCCAACCATATATCCAAATTATGTTTGAATGGAGTAAGAGAAGTAATTTACTTTATGTGGAATGGAAAACGGTTCCACTGAAGCAGTTTTCTATGTGATACAAACATGTCCCTCCTATGTGATCTATTTATTTTGCAAAAGAGATTGAGATTTATTCATTTATTTTTTTTATTTATTTACATGTGTTTACTGGGGAAAAATCAACTGGACAAGCTGTCCTTTTTCAGTGGAGGCTAGCAGAGAGAAAAGCTCCACAATTAATACACAAATAAATTGTACAAGGATACAATGATGAAAAAAAATAGTACACAAACACAAAATAAAAATGACTGAATGCGTACAAGGATCTGGAATAAAGAGTACAACTATTTGCAGTTTACACTGGAACCACACAACATTGTTATTTGCAGGTAATACAGGCATACTGTAGTTTATAAAAAGTACAAAAAATTAATGGTAGGATATATGTTTACAATACTTAGAGTGGCCAGATTTTCTTAAAACCGGCATTGGTAGTAGACCATATCCATGTTCCTAATGAGGGTTAGTACAAGGGCATATCTTTTTGAATCTAGTAGTGCATCTGATAGTTTTTATTTCTAGAGGCATAGGGGAGATACCCTGAGTGGAAGTTTATGATACCATCAGAGTTGCAAACATGTAATAGGTCTGACAAAATAGGGTTTGTTAAAGCTCAAGGTCACCTGTTAGTAGCATCTTAGATACTGAAAAAAGGGACAAGGCATTGAGATGGTCTGCAAATAATTTTCATTTTTTTTCAGTGAGAAGGAATCGTGGTCACACCAGTTGTGACAAGTGTTCATACAAGTATTTACCAAGAAGGGCATTATTTTTACTGATCAGCCTAATGATTGACGAGTATAGTATAACAATTACATACCTGGATCTGGACAGAATACCTTTAGGTATACGCTGTGCAATGAAAAAGGACATCCTTACAACAGTGGACATATGATGATCAAAGGACAGTTCATTGACAACATAGGTTCCCAGATCCATAATTCCAGGATCACGTTTTCACTGGTGTGATGTCATTGTGATAGTTACAAGGTAAATTATGCCTGATGAAGGATATATTTATATTCTTAGTTTATATTAGTTTTAGTCCATGGTTTTGACACCAGCTATTTTTGGGAGACGTCTTCCTGAAGAATCTTTGTGTCCTCGTGGCAGTTTATGATGACAACACGTTTGCAATCATCTGCAAACTTGGTCATCAACAATCCCTTAACATTAGTTTTGATGTCCAAGAAGTAAATGGCAAACAGGAGTGACCCAAGGACTGAACCCTTATGGCATGTGTTTTGGAAGAGATAGAGCCACCCACCCTAACTTCCTGAGTGCTGTTTGTAAGCTAATTTTTATCTGAAAAGTTACATGGGGATTGACATTTAGCTGGGAAAAATTATCTATGATATCTGATAATGGGACTGAGTCGAACACCTTTAGGAGGTCGAGATATGCAGTGTGTACAGTTTTGCCCTTGTCTATTGTATCAGTAACTTTTTAGAATTCAACCAGGTCAAGTAGACAGGACCTGCCCTTGTTGAATTTGAACTGGATTGGGTAAAGAATCTGTAGGTTACCTATAATCTTATATATTAATTGCATAACAACCCTTTTCATAGCCTTACAGATGAGACTGGTCAGAGTTAATGGTTTATAATTCTTTGGGTTGCTGTTCTCCATTCATTCAACATAAATCCTGTTTTGTGGCTGATGTTAAATAGCTTTTGTAGGGAATCAGACAATTCATGTTTCAGACTGACAACTAGGCAGCCTGGTATGTTATCTGGCCCCATAGACGTAGCATTCTTGGCCTTAGATAGGACATTGTGCACTTGTTCTTGGGAGTGTATATGTGGATATGTGATCTGACAATACTGGAAAACAGAGGCGTGAAGTATGTACTAAATTTGTCTCTTAGTAGATTAGCTATGTACTCTGGGTCAGGGTATGTAATTTTATTTATGTATTTATTTATTGACATTTGTTTACCAGGAAAGTCCAACTGGGTAACAAGAGTCCATTTTCAGTGGAGGTCTGGGGTGAAAAGCTATATTTAACACAGAAAATAAAAAAAAATCAAACATATTTCATAAGAAACGGTAGATAATTATACACTTCAAAGATAATCAACAATATTGTAAGGCACAGAGATATATTAAAATATGTTAAAAAGAGAACAATAAAAAAAGCAAAATAAAACACTATTTACAATTCTGGAGAGCTTCCCTTTGCCAATTCACAGTAGTAATAAGTAAAAGCCAGTGCTTAGTTCAATTATAACTATAAAGGGGAAGAGCGATTAGGATAGATTAGTATAAGTGAGTAGAAGGTAATAGGAAAAATGTTATGTAAAGGGATAGAGAAGGTAGGGTAGCCGGGTGAAGATTAGTAGAAAATCTGTACAGACAATCTGTGTAGAAAAGTAGAATAGACTGATGCGAAGCTGGGGGTATAGCATGAGCAGAGCCATGAGCTTGATAGGTAGTCTTTCAGAACATGCTTAAGGGAAAGATGGTAGGTTGCAGTTCTAAGCCTGTGGCATAGAATTTCATGTTTTTTGCAATAGACTAGCAGTAAAGGCTAGTTCCAAATACTTTTTGTGGTTTATAGATGGTAAGAAGTTGTTTATCATTAGAACAAAGGTCTCTGTTTGGGTGAT